>NC_032028.1:218743-510178 GCF_001865875.1 Lupinus angustifolius | reverse complement strand
AATATAATCTGAAAATGATAATAGATTTAATCAGGCCAAATAATCCCAAATTAACTCATTTTAGGAATATTAGTCCAATAAAGTCTAAAACACTAAACCATGTGAAACAAAGTCAATTACGCACCAAGAATCATCAATCATGCTAAATTAAGGTTATGAATAGTGTGTAATATATTGCTCATCAGAGGATAATTCATCAACTCTCCAAGAAGTTTTGACTTATTTAGATGTTGATTTGTTGCGAGAAGTCATAAATGATGAGATGAACTATCTAGAGTCTAAAAAGAAACAGACTATGTTAGCTCAATCCACTATGGAAATTGAGATGATAAAATTAGCAACAACTACCATTGGCAATTTGGGCAAAGCCCATGGGGCCCGCTTGCACGTTTTGGGCGGGCATAGCATAAAAATTGTGTTTATCCACTCTAAAATGCCCGCCCAACATGCCATTTTCGCCCATAGGCATTTCAAATGGGCGGGCAGGGCGGCCCATGGCCATCAATGAACACTAAAATAAAAAAATTGATGGGTCAAGTATGGCAATTCATATTCTCACCACTTGAGTGCATATAACAATTTTCCAAAATATAATATCTTATCAATTAAATGCATGTCCAGTTTATGCAAAACAAGATGTTATGTTTTGTGTTTTTTAATCTTACCGTCACACTATGTATCCATTTAATCTAAAGTACTATGTCATTTTTAACATTTTTTTAAATTTAGGGCGGTCCGCAAATTCGTCATGCCCATGTTTAGGGTGGGCATTGCATGATATTTTATGCCCTATTTTAAAACGGGCATGCACATGCCCGCCCTAATTTTGGTGGGCATTGTATGGACATGGGCAGGGCGGGGAGGGCCGCCCTAATTGCCAATGCTAACAACAGCTAATGAATAAGCAAGTTAGCTGAGAAATTTGCTTGTAGAGATTCCCCCGTGGGAAAATTGATGTCAGTTGTGTTGATCATCGTAATAGTCTCGCGACTATTGCAAAAAGTGATAAGCGCTTTTATAATGGTAAGAAACGACAAATTCATCGTAAGCGCACCACTATTAGAGAGTTACTCTTTACAGAAGCTGTTAGAATGGATCATGTATGCACTAAGAATAACCTAGCAGGTCCTTTGACGAAATGACTAACTAGAGAAAAAGTCCACAATACTTATAAGAGTATGAGATTATTGCCCTTAGAATGAGGATCACTCGTGATGGTAACCCGATCTAACTGACTGGAGATCCCTAAAAATAAATAATATTAAAGACGAATAATGAATAATGCAATACAAATGTATAAAATTCATAACGACTAATGTATATATTTTTCTTCTTCTCATTTTGTATATGAGTGTGATATCTATGAATACATTATGTATTACTTTTGTGTAAGAATCGTTAATAATATATATATATATATATATATATATATAGCTAGCTCAGTGGTTTTTGAAATACCTAGTAAATTACCATAATCAAAGAAAGCAAAATTACTAGGAAATCTGCTTGCATCCTTCCCTTTCATTTCCTCAGATATCACATATTCCATTCCTTTACTCATTATCCAAACAGTTTCAATGGCGTTCTCGATTTCAGCATCCTCTACTCTTGTTTCTTCCACGCTTTTTGTACCAACTTCTTCATCTTCCACAAAACTATCCTCGTTTTCGTCGCTTCAATTTCCCCTCCACACTCAACTTCTTCACTTTCCAACCTTCTCTTCCTCACGCCCTCGAATCCTTCCCCTGGTATTCTATTCTTATATGGAAATCCAAATGGAATGGATGAGCTTCTTCGCACTTTTTATTTCTCAATCAGAGAATAGTTATATTGTACAATTTCAATTGTTCATACTTTTTTCTGTTGTGTGTTTAGGTTGTTGAAGCAAAGAAACAAAGCTTTTCCACGTTTGGTGAATTGCTCGATAACGCTGACAAACCTGTATTGGTTGACTTCTATGCTACCTGGTTTGTAACTCCTAATTTCCTTATTTTTTTCTTTAACTTATATCATCAAATTTTAGCGATTACTCATGATACTTATCTGTATTAGATAGATACCTCGGGGGTGTTTGAAATTGACACATCTGAATGTAAAACCTAGCCGAAGGCCGAAAACTCAGCAATTGAAAACTTATGACTAATAAGTGTTTGGTAAAATTAGTTGACCAACTTAGTTATAAGTATAAAATGATGTAAAGGAGCATTACATACAAATCTATCCAATTGAATGAATTGATATATCGAAGCCGGACTTACAAGGTTTTTTTCGGGGTTACAGGGGTACTTGTTGACTGAATTGCAACCACCTCATGAATATTGTCAAACTCATTCTTCATGTATACTTTTGGATACTCCTTACTACAACTTACAGTTTATTGCTTTTACTTTCTGAGTTTTAATACCATCATATATGAATATGCGTGTGACAATAATTAGCCTAATGATAGTATTTTATTATGTTGATAATGACTCAAATTAACCTTTAAAACAGTATTTTTCTCTTTTATTCAAGATGTGTTTTTATGTTGATCCTTTAATTTTCTATTTTGTATCATAGTCAGAGTTGTGAGTTGAGTTGTGGCCTATAGATTTTCAAATGTGTCATACCCTCATCTTATCAGTGTATCTTATTGGTATCCCGTATCATATATGTGCTTCCGAAGTTCCTATTATTTTAAATGTTTAACTATATTATTCATAAACGTTTAAGCAGTGACCCAAGGTCTGGTTTACAGGTGTGGTCCTTGTCAGTTTATGATTCCCATACTCAATGAAGTAAGCACTCGGCTTAATGATAAGATACAAGTTGTGAAGATTGATACTGAGAAGTATCCTTCTATTGCTAACAAATATGATATTCAGGCATTGCCTACTTTCATCATTTTTAAGGATGGAGAACCCTACGATCGCTTTGTAAGTTACATTATGCTGTCCTTTATTTATATAATCTGAACTATGCCCATAAATCTGCTACTTGAAAATATGTGGAAGTCTTGTCTGCTGCTTTTGCAATGGACTCTTGACAGTTGACACTCATATGTAGCCCTTTTACAGGGTCAATGACCACAATATCCTGTAGGCATTGACATGAGACTATAATTTGAACCATGAAACTGAATTTGATGTTGTTATGTATCCGTATTTTCATAAGCAGTGTTACAGCGTACTAAGATATGGTGTTCTTGGAACTAACTATGCTTCTAGTCTTGCTTAATTTTGTTGCAAGTTTTAAAAGACATTTACAAATGGTTAGTTTTCATGGAAAGCTTAATTCATGAGATCCATTTTGGGGGTAGATGATCACTTTCAGTGTTGATGACCTAGATGTGGAAGTCATTTTGGACTCTTGATGGGAACTGCTGTTATTAACATCAGTATAGCTTTCTGTTATTTTAAGATCAGTATAGCTGCTGTTGTGTAGTTGTACCATTAGTGCAAGTTACCTGCTGCTGACAACAATTTATAGACAACTTGCATGTGGTGGAATCATCTAGTCCCTAATTTTGATTAATGTTGTCACATTAACCTTTACTAGTCACTAAGGCTTGTTGACTTTAAAGGTGCACTTAATGAAAATGAAGTTTGTGTTAATCAGAACTTAAAGAACCTAATAAGTGATTTAATAATAGTCTAAAATAGCGACTTGTATGGTCAATAGCCTAAGATTGCTTCATTCACTAAATTCAAATGCTTTCTCCCAACATTATATTTGAATGTATATAGCTTGACGTGGGTCCGATATTATACATCCTTCCTATGATGTGTTGCACCTTGTCCCTAATGTCAAATCTTGAGACACATTTGGTACTTATATAGTGTCAACATTCACACATCGTCTTAAATGTTAGAGAGCTTCATTTGTGCTCAACCTGCTTTCATTGTGAAGCTACTTTACATGTTTTTGCTTATTCGACATTTCAATGTTCTTAAGTTAACAACTATCTTCTCTTTCTAAGCCAAAGAAAAAAAATCTTCATGTTTTTCAGGAAGGAGCAATGAGTGCAGATCAGCTCGTTGAACGCATAGAAAACACTCTCAAAGTTAAGCAATAACCCTCGTAAGTGTTTATTGTTTACCCTATTAATTAAACACCACTGTATTGAAGATACTCCACAATCTCTCCCCAGAATTCCTTATTATTTTTAACTTTTCAGCTATGATGAAGACACAATGAAGCTTATCTATTTGAATGTTGGATCTCATAAGTGGTGAACAGATTAAAGGATTACCTTGTTGTTTAAAGTTTCAACTTCATTCAGATTTTCTTTACTACTATAGCTATTGCTGCCTTTAAAATTTTGATTATTCCATTAAAAGTGACATTTTTTTCATAAAAACACTACCGAACCTGATTCCGTTCGAGTTCCCCAGTGGTTTTTACTCGTTTTCCCACTGGATTCCTTCCTCTTATCTATATTTGACGTTCATTTGCTAAAAACTGGTTGAAACACATGTAAAACTGATTAACTAGTGTGCATGTGTTTGGTTGGCCACAATGTGAGATGGCATTGAATACCCTAAGCTGGCAAGTGGCAAACGTGATTGTGCTGATAATTGACGCTTATGGTTTGTTTGGAAGTTGAACTTTGGAGGGGAATGAAGAGAAATGAAAGACTTGAGAGTCACCTCACTAGTATATTTCATGGTTTATAAGTCTTCCCTTTCCCCTTTCCCCCCTCCAAAATCCAACTCTCAAACTAACCTTTACTGACCATGAGCACTTGTCATTACTCGTTAGCGCTTGTGTGAAGCTCGTGGTTAGATGTCTGTGATGCAAGTTGCAATTTGTTAGATGTGGTGCCAGATATTAAAAACTAACACTTCAAAATATCAACTCAGATTCAGTTCTCCAAAGATGAAGCACCAATTGGGTTTTAAAAGATTTGCCACTAAATATGTCTATTATGGTTTAAAGTGAAACTGTGAAGGTCTTTTTAAGGGCTTAATTGGTGACTTACTAGTTACTAATACTTGGTAAAATTGATGTCATTTTAAAAAGGAAAATGATGTATCCTAACATCACTCTTTTAAAAATCTGAAGGAATTGTACCCAGTTTGCTAACGTGAATCTTTGAAGGATCAACACTGTCATTTCTGAAAATTGTTAACCCTTTTAATACATCTTGGCAGACATGTATAACGTATATATCAATATTTGCCTATTAAATTGTATGACCTATTTTTCAAATTTCATTACTGTTTTATTATGTTTCACTGATTTATATTATTATTTAAAATATGTTCTTATGTTAATCTTATAGTTCTTTGGAATTTACAATTAGAACATTTCCACAATCGTACCGTATTGCATCCATGCTCTGCACTGAATCCTCAACCATACTAGTTTGAGAGTTAAAAAAGCAGATGATACTCAAACTGAACCAAGATTTGACCAACCGAAGCAAAATTTATGCACAAATTCTTTATTTAATTTTTCTTTTTGGGAGAAAAACAAGGATATATTTATTTTATAATTCCAAGCTCTATTAACCAATTCGGCAATCCAAAAACTAATCAGAACATGAAATAATTTCTTATTGCAATTGGAGCACAATAACATAAGGTTCAAAAGTGAAAAATCTTCATCGACTGATCACCAAATACAATCCACGCTTAAATGCAACAAAACCATAATGCATTTCTCAAAACAAATATTGCTGGCTTTAGGAAAACAGCATGTCTCATTCTTCAAAACCAAAGGGAACAAAATCGAATAGAAAATGAGAACTCAACGCTTCTTTGAGACACCAACAGTTTTACCCCGACGACCAGTCGTCTTTGTATGTTGGCCACGGACACGAAGACCCCAGTAGTGCCTCAAACCTCGGTGGTTCCTGCATACAACTTTCAAAAGTTAGGTTGTACTCTTATGCTTCACTGACCAAAAGCCTATTGAATGTGACGCAGTGGTAGAGACAAACAAATTAAACTTAGGTTGTATCTATAACATAAGGCCCAAAGCACAGCATTACCAAAACAGCATGTATTACCAGCAATACTAAGTTATAGTTTGTGTCACTGAAACTACATTTTGCAAATCAATACACAGAGAGTTAGGCTTCATCTGTTTTTTCATATGCATCATCTAATGACAACTTGTATTTGATGACTCACAGCATGAATCTGAAAACTTAATAAAAATAAGTTAAAACTATCTATGAGAATTTTGCATGTCTCCTTAAAGGAAGGATCTATTAGAAGTTAGATCAGCTGAGCAATTATCTGTCTTGTTTACATGGTTCCGTCGGTAATCATTTCGAAACTGTTCAACATGAGTGTATGCATAGGTTCCGAAATACTTCAGAGCATGTAGAAGGAAGGAGCAGAAATAAAACATATTAGTATGAACTACCATGTTAGTATGGATCAGGATGGTAACAAATTGTTAAGATGAATCACAATAAAACATGCCCATTGTAAGTTGAAGAAAACAATCACAACATTAGTAGTGCTCCTACAAAATCTAAATATATCTTCCCATAAAAATATACAATGCAAATGTTTAAGAACCTGATTTTCTTGAGTCTCTCCAAGTCATCCCTCAACTTCATATCAAGGGCATTAGAGACAACCTGAGAAAACTTGCCATCCTTATAATCCTTCTTCCTATTCAAAAACCAGTCCGGGATCTTGAATTGCCGTGGGTTCGCGATCACGGTCATAATGTTATCCAACTCAGCAGCACTCAACTCACCAGCTCTAACAACAACAAAAAAACTCAGTTCAATAAAAATGAGTAAACAACCAAATCCTAAGTGAGTGAATAACATCATAATTATGTAACAGTAAAGAACACCTTTTGTTCATGTCAACATCAGCTTTCTTGCAAGCAATGTTAGCTAATCGCCTACCAATACCTTTGATAGAGGTAAGAGCAAACATAATCTTTTGTTTCCCATCTACGTTTGTGTTCAGAACACGAAGTATGTGTTGGAAATCCTCGTTTGCTACAAGAGACTATAAATCCCAAATCATCAAAATCACAATCCAAACATAGAATAATAACAAAAAACACAATCATTAACATTATAGAAACGTACCATGATGAATGCAGATAGAGATTCAGAGCACGGTCTTTTTGGCTTAAACCTCAATAGCTCATAGTAACAGGAAAGGGTTTTGTTCTTCTACATGCCTTAGTCACGGGCTGGGCTTAGGCCTGGCCTACTCAACATAATTTATGGGCCAAGTGATGCTCATATGTGGTGTTGCGTTTGGACCTTCTTATTGCTTCCAAGTTCATGACAGAACTTTTTCTAATTCGATTATTGTTACTTATTGAGACTTAAGTCTAATATATTTTTATATGATCATATTCTTAATGAGCATTAAACAATCTCAAATTTTTCTCACACAATATTAATTTTTTTTTCAATTATATAAACTATGTGATAATATAAAATAAGATTATTACAACTAATAAAGTAATAAATGATTTTATATTTAGAATAATAATAATTGACAACCCAACAAATTTTAGAAAGAATAGAAACAACTATATACATATAGAGATAAAATTAGTTGTATAAATAAAAAATATTTGAGACCCACATTAAATATGGGCTCTATGCTATATCACATGATAGATGATACACCACAAATACTACTTTCTCATCTCATGCTAGTTATTTTTGTTCTTTGTCATGTCAGCTTCAATAGTTTAGTAACCGATTGCAAAAGTTTTAACTTTTATAGTTGGACCACAAATGTCTATTTTATATCTACATAATCTAACTATTGGAGTGTTTAAATCATACAGGCATAATATATTTAACCGGAACTATATCACATTAAAATTTAAAAGTTAGTTCAATCGGTATTTAATGTCAAACTAACATTCGAATCTTATGCTGAAGTTGATTTCAAAAAATAGTTCAACAAACATTTAAGATTGGATAAATGGGAAGTTTTATCTAATTAATCCAACCTATATTTACTCATAAGTAAGATACAAATAATACTTAGAGGTATATATGAGTAGTAGATATCATTAGCAATCAACAAAAATTTAAGTTTAATTGTATATGTATTTTTAAGTAGTCAAAATATATGATGAACAATAACATAAATATGTAATAAATTCATCCATGTCATTTAAATTCATGAAATAGTAATAAAAATAGATTATATAATTTCAAAATATTAATAATGGGTTACTCTAGCGGTGCAAGCTCACTCTAAATCTTCAAAAAAAACTAGAATGTTAATGTTTCAATTTATATGAATAATACTTGTTTGACAAATATTTGTACATTTCAAAAAGAATTAGTTTATTATTCATAAGATTAGAACATTCTTAATAGTATAAAAAATATAATTTCAAAATGATAAAACATATAAACTTATTAGTGTGAATATTTAATGGATAAATATTTTGGTTATCTACAGTAAAGTCTCCTTATATCATCAATGAATATTGTCTAAATTGAAAGAATAAGGTTGAAATCCTTAAAATTGAGAGTAATTGAGAGTGATATGATGCTTTTAATTAATGCTTTTAGAAATGTAAGTGGAGATAATACACAAATAACAGTGTTGATTAGAGTGATATGATAGAATATGAAAGTGTGATAAAGTAAGATTTGTCATTAACTTAAGAGGATCCGCGTCTTTGTCCACGAGCTGTCAATACAAATACGTGGAACACGACGTGCCTCTATTTCCACCTCTCTTCCCTAATCCATACCCTATTTCGCTATCAAATTCACCCAATAATTTTGTAACAATTTATATTTCTAATCTTTTTAATATATATATAATAATTGTATTTTCAATCAGTATGTTATTCCGCTACATTCCTGAAAAATTAAAAGGCAAAATATTTAATTCTTGATATCAAAGTAATTATAATATTTTTAGTACCAAACAAGAAATACACCTTGAGAATTCTCCACCACAATGATCTCTCAAACTATGCTGTAAATAAATATCAATATCACAGTCACGTGTTGGTGTCACCTAAGCTTCATTTTTTGAAAGCAAAATTGTGGGTGTTTGAAGATATAAAATCTGTCTATTTCTGAAATCTAAGAGTCTCTGAACCCTATTGTTAAGAATAAAGAATTACTATTCTCGAATTCCTCCTCGTCCACGATCAGCCAAAAAGAGAATTAATTAATACCGTAATTTATTTTTATATTTTTTATCACAAACATATAATCTATACAATATATAAAGTCAAAACTTGAAATAATTTCCCTCATGGTGTAATTTTCATTTCCTATATTGTCCTTAACATTATTTAATTTTTACAAAAAAACTATATAATCCTAAGCAACTACCACCAATACATTAATTAACCACATATCTCACCTTAAATTAACATTATCATAATCACAAAAAATATAATATAAAGTACACTGAACACAACAAATACATTTTAATTAAAAAAATAAAATATATAAAAATTGAATATGTAGTATCATACAATATTCGCCGGTAGACACGAAGTGTCTGTACACACTAGTATATATAAAGCCAAAACTTGAAAGAACTTCCATCATGGTGTAATTTTCATTTCCTATATTGCCCTTAATATTATTTAATTTTTACAAAAAAATTATATAATCATAAGCAACTACCACCAATACATTAATTAATCACATTAAATTAAACATTATCATAAACACAAAAATATATAATATAAAGTACACCGAACACAACAAATACATTTTAATTCAAAAAATGAAATATATAAAAATTGAATATGTAGTATCACACAATATTCGTCGGCAGGCACGAAGTGCCTGTACACACTAGTATTATATACATTCAATACAAAAATATTGTATAATTCTAAAAAATAAAATATATAAAAATTAAATAATCAATAGCAGGTCAACTTTTATAATATTTACATTATATTTAATAGGATTAAATCATATTTAGCTTTATTTATTCTCCTAAAATAAGGAATATGTTTAATGTTCAAACTTAGAGATGGAATATCCGCTATTGCCGACAGAAGCAAACAAGTAAATAGCATTGAAATGGGTCCCACTCACCGCCCTTATTATCTGCTCATTGTTCCTTTACATTATTTCTCAATTATTATCTTATATATTTTTTGAATCTCAACTTGTTTTTGTGTACTTTGAATTTATCTTTTAAATTTTAATAACTATGGGTCTTATAGGCACTTGTGATGGAATACAAAAATTGAAGTCATTTATAAAAAACTTGGGTTATTATTTGATATGTTAAATACTGTATCTTTTATAATCTGAGACAATAATTTTAAATAATATTGACGCTCCCTATTTATGTTCCAGCAATTTTCTTTATGCATTAGAGATCAATAATTAACTTTTTTTTTTTTTTATAATTTTAAGTTTTATAAGTCCATCTTTTAGGTATGAGAATAAAATATTTTATCATATGAGATACTAACTACTAAAGTTATAACATATGTAATCACTTACTACAAAAAAATCTAAAAACTAAATAACATAGGACATATGTTTTTATTTTAATGTTGGAAGAAAATAATTTATCTTCTGATATTAGTAGATATTTTATTCTCTTTAAAAACATTTATAGTGATAAATATATTTATGTTAAATGTTTTTTGATTTTTTTAAATTTAGCTATATTTTTATCTCCAAGAAGGAGGTCAACTAGTTAAAGTGTATAATATATAAAGTATAGGGGACTAAATATAAAGTATAGAAGTGTACTTTAATCTCGGTAGAACAATATTCTCTATAAAATAACTTAGTCATAAAATTAGAATGTGCTATGGGTTGAAAAAATAATAATAATAACATAATACTAAAATAATATGAAATGAAAATGACACTGAATATCTCCCCAAACGGATAAGAGTGCTACTTCCACACACAATTACAAACTCGTGAGGTCTGTATTTGTTTAATCAAAACAAATACAATAAAAACTGGTTATCGAAATAGAATTATAACAAACAATAAATTATAATAAATTGAATATTTAAATAAAAATCACAACTGTAATTAGAAGACTTCTTAATTTTTTAGATATTAGTGAATTAAAACTAAATATGGTAAATATATTTCATATCATATCTATTTTAGGTGGTAGCTCATCAACTTGTTATAACTTATAACATAATTATTTTAATAAACTTTATATAGTTATTCAGAAATTAGTGTACTTTTTAAGGGAGAGACACTACATAATGTGAAAGGGTATCTTTTTTTTAAACAGAACAAACGAATTGTATTAAAAAAAAGTAGTGGTGGTACTTGTAGAACACAAATTATATAATTAGATGACTTCATAAAAAGAATTTATAAAAAAATGGATCCTCTTCCGTAGCACTTGTCTCGATCTGTGTCTTTATAAAAAAACATTTATATTTGTATTTTAATTACTATTAACCATATATAATTGTTAAGATTCATTCATCTTACTCAGCTCTCACAATAACTACCACCTGTCAAGTTGCTCACATAATTAAAGTAACATAAATGTTATCCATATTATGAAATGGATAATAGATATTTTCGCCGACAATTATATGGGTCTACCATAATAGTCTTAGTGAGGAAGGAAGGAATCATCATAGCATTTGGATCTTCAAAGATGTAATGACAAATATCAGAAAAGCTTATTAGGGATTTATATAACAGTTAAAGTTTGCAAGGGAAATGAATGAAAGACAATTGTCCCATGATTTGCCCAAACACCTAATTGATCTGTCTGCATGAGTTAGTTAATATAATAATTTATACATAACTAATATATTATTTATTTAGGCTATTTATATTTAAAACTATATGTATTGACACTATATAAAACTTTTATGATGTTAATGCATATGTATTTTTTCTTTTATTCTTAACATGATACTCTTTTGTCACTTTTCCTTATGCATGGAATAGCCAACAAATTGATGAATTCGGTGGTTTCTAGCTATGTTGTGAGAAACGGACTAGATCGAACGTTCTGATCGGTTTGATTAATGGTTAGGCTTGAAAACGATTCTGTTTTATAATTTTAAATGAATGAAAGTTGGATCGTTTTGAACTAGAGAAACTCTGACCCAGCTGTGTTAAATTGAAATAACCCAGGAAGTAAACCTAATGATTCACTTAAAATTTAAAAAAAATATAACACTACTATATTCTTTTGTTTTACTCTGGTCCAAAAAAGATGGAGGGATATTACTTCAATATAATTATTAATTATACAAAGTTTTACATTTATATATAATTATATATAAAATCATTTGGTTCGACCGGACAGTTTAATTGTTTAAACCAATTAAATCTAATATGAAACTTCTTCTGATTTGATATCTAACTCAGATTTCATAACAATTGTTTTTTTTGTTTCATAAATATAAAATAACAGGAATAAAGAGAAAATGACATCAAAACATTTTTATGTTAAAATTAGGTAAAGCTTGTTATCAAGTGACGATTTCAGGATTAAAGTCAGTGAAGATTGCCTTTTATAAAAATAATAATAAAGGAGTGAAGTTTGACAAATTAGCAGGGTTTTTTAGATATCCTTGAAATACATTATCCAACTTTTTTTCTGATGGTAGGAAGAAAGTCGCAAAAAAACCAAACACATAATAGCACCATAAAAAACACTAAGACCTGATCCATGAATTCATGATACTTTACCTCACCCACTCCTATTATAGGATTGGGTATATATGATACACTATGAATTGTGCTACTGCATATGCTACAAGTTTATAATTGGTTGAAAATTTTATTTTTAAATTAAAAAATTAATAATTACTTATTTTTTTGACTAATCATAATTAATAGTACATATAATGATACAATTTATGAGAAAACAAACGTATACCATAATTCATTGCATGAATGAGTTAAAAATGAGGAATTGAGATTTCAATATAAATAATAATAAGAGTTATGATTTGTTATTGGATGGGAGTAAATCTTTGTATAGTGTATGATCGGTGATTAAATACACAAAAAATGGTAGGAGAAAAGATGAAGCATGCATTAGAGGAGAGGACCCATATTTCCAATAGGATCATTTATGGGGTACCTAGAAATCAGGATCTAACCAGCTAATGACACGTGTCTTACACGATCATCACTTTATAAATAGAGCCTAGTGCTTCTTCCCAAATATCACATCCTATTTTCATAATCACTTAATTAGTTAATCACTTTTAGAATTACACTATGGCTGAAAACCGTGACCGTGGCTTTTTCCACCACCACAAGAATGATGAAGATAAGCCTATAGACACTGAATCTGATTACAACAAACCTTCTGGTGACTATGACTCTGGTTACAACAAGTCATCTGGTGCTGATGGCTATGGAAGTGGTTACAACAAGTCGTCTTATGATGACACCACTACAGGTGGTGGCTATGGTGGATCAACTGGCGCTGGTGGTTACCCAGACACTACCACTGGTGGTGGCTATGGTGGATCAGCTGGTGGTGGTGACAGTTACCCAGACACTACAACTGGTGGTGGCTATGGTGGATCAGCTGGTGGTGGCTATGGTGGATCAACTGGTGGTGGTGGTTACTCTGACAATACCACCGGTGGTGGGTATGGTGGATCAACTGGTGATGACTATGAGAAGACAAGCGGTGGTGGGTATGGTGGTGGTGTCCAACGTGATGATGAGGTTGACTACAAGAAGGAGGAGAAGCAACACGAGCATCGTGAGAAATTTGGTGAGCTTGGTGCTGTAGCTGCTGGTGCTTATGCCTTGGTAATTCATTTTCTTTACTCTTCTTATTTTGCTCTTCATAGGGTTCCATGCACACTAAACATCTATGCTTATCATTCATACCTTCTATACATACAAAATATTTTTTAACAAAATTATCTCTTTTACAAGATACTAAATTTCACCCATTATAAGGAGATAAATTATTATAAGATGACACACTTATGATTTTGTACTGATCTATGTATAAATAAGTTGAAACTATACTAATTTATTGAGTTAGATATCTCTACACCTATTTCTTTGAAATCATGCAGTAATTTTTGCTTTTAGACAATTTCTACATATGAATCCCTCTCTTGACAAAAAATAAAATGAAAAATGTTAATATATATTAAACTTTAATGTTTATAATGGTCGTCATCTAAATGTTTAACTTAATTATCGTTAAAGAATTAACATATTTTTTTAAGATAGACGGCTCTCAAATTTCTGTAGAAAAACACTTTTACAATAACCATTAGCTTATAAAAGGTATTCAATTTTATTTTAATTTTCTTCAATATGAGAAATCTCACAGTTTAAAGTTTATATGAAACTTGAAAAGCAAAATATAAATAAAGATAATTGATTCCCTTAATTAATTTGGTGTGATAGTATGAGAAGCACGAGTCAAAGAAAGACCCAGAGAATGCTGAAAGGCACAAGATAGAAGAGGAGGTTGCTGCAGCAGCTGCAGTTGGATCTGGTGGATATGCATTTCATGAGCATCATGACAAAGAAGAATCAAAGGAGGAAGATGAGGAAGCTCATGGAAAGAAGAAGCACCATTTCTTTGGTTAAATATATATACAATGAAGCATATAGAAGCATTACCAATAAATACTCCTCTAGCTACGTTGCCTTATTATTATGCTTCTGGCTTATATGTTATGCATGTGTATCTTTAATTATCATCTGTCTTCATGATTTCACTGTTTTTTTAGTGGTTTGGAGAATGTTTCCTTGTGTTGATTCTTATAATGATATAATGTATGTGTTGTGTTAATTATTAAGTACACAATAATATTGTAAAATTATGTGAGATGGCTTTATCTTATTCATCTTGTTATGCTAGCTATATACACACTGATCTTAATCTATATATGGAATGCTCAATTTTATTTTATTTTTAATTATTTAAACTAATTAAGTTACACACTATAATTTAACATTATTTATACAAAAAAAAATATAGTGCATAAGTTTTATACATTGTCTTTACATTATCTATCATTTATATTTAATTATTATTTACTTTTTAAGAGAAAATTAATTCAAATGAATGATAAATAATATATTGATTATATATAAATCTATCCACTAACGATGCAGATATATTCCACTCTATTTATATTTACTCTACTCAAATAATTTGGTCAGCTAAAGTTGACGATCTAAGTAAAGACATTAAACATGTGTAAGTTCCAAAGATAGAAAAAAAAATGACATTTTAGTATTTTCTTATTAAAAACTCAATTTCCTACTTGCAATGAAATTTAATTTGGTATCATCATTTTATTGAATACATTATAGATCTACTAAAAGTTCAGTATAATCAATTTCTCCAAACATATCCTCCCATCCATTACATGATTATTTCACTAGAAAGGGATTGAGAAGTCATTGCTAATCACTCATCACATGTAGCTAGCAAGGGATTGACATGCATGTGTGCTACAATAAGCACCATGTAGGGACAACATTGATATTAATGAAAGTTGAAAACGATATATACCTTAAAGATTGGAGGATCACATCTGCTGTCTCACAAATTATGTCATTGAATGTACCACTAGCATGTGTAATGACACAACTTACGTGAAATCTAAAGATCGGGGGACATGACTTGAACCTTTCTCATTTTCATCTTTTACTAAAGATGTTTTCCCATGTAAAGGGAACTCGTGATTAAAGGTGCGTTGTGGCTTCTTAAAAACGCTAGGGACTAGGGTACAGTAGATCATGAATTAAGAAGAAAGGTTTAAAAGGAAACATATGCAATGTGAATTTGTGATGCATATAGAAGCTGGGTGTGTGGTTCTTGTCAAAGGCAATTAATATAAGGACAAGTTGGCTAATCTAGATAGATTATAATGACCCCTTGTCTTGCATTAACTTTAGTTGTCCATCTGTTTCTCTTATCTTCTTCCTTTTATTACAGATTTTAAACCATTGTTGGGATGTTGCTTTCCCCCATTATTATGAGACGAGAGTAATATAAAATAAAAACAAAAAGTATATGTAAAAAGAAAATATTTTTTTCTCTACATTATTGGAGATGAGTCTAACTCTATTATCATGCATGTACAATGTTCTAGTTGGCTTAGGCATCCTTGAATATATAAAATAAAAAGAACATGGCTAAAAATTTATTATTTATTTATTTTAATTTATTTTGAAAACAAAATGGGCCTAGGCCCTAAAACTGTTCTACAGGCTTGAAGAAATAAATGTCTAGTTTTTTTCCGTCAAATGGTTATGCAAGTTATTCTGTGATACCCTATTTCTTTTACTTTGATTTCCAACTTGAATTTTACATCATTAACATAAAAAAGGTTTCATTGATGGAGATAAAATTTATTAGTGTAATAGTTGTGCTACAAAAAGAATTAGTCTTCATTCTATTGGATCTAAACCACATATACCCCTGCCAAAAGCAAATGCATCCTTTGCCAGTCTTCTCCGAGTAATTGGTGCATGCTTGATAAACAAAAATAAAGATGTTTTTTATAAAAATTTTGATATAACTAAACACAGAAACTTTTTCGGTAAAATATGCATTTATATTAGCATATGAACAAAAATACAAATTGAAGACCAGAACAGCAAATGAACTAAGGCCATGGTTCCCTCACTAAACAAATAATTGGTGAAAGCATATCTTTTGTCTCAAAAAATATGTCACTTCATATATGTTAAAAAAAATATTTCATTATCAAATTTTTAAATTAAATATAATTTTTCTAACCAATTAAAAGAAATAATACATAGAGTGACACACTTTTATGAGAAAACAAATGTGTTTCAATAATTTACTATCAATGTTGGTGCTTCTTATTAGTGGTACTCAAAGTGTCAAGAAAAGTGAGATTAGCGGATAACACTATATATCTGATGACATTATCTCCCAAAACATTTCCACCAAATGCATCATATATACTGATACCATACTTAAATATTATTATGATATAAAATCTAACTCGGGACTAGTGCTCCACCAACATAGACCCTATTAAGAAACTTATTTCTTTTCTTTTGATCATACAATATAATATCTATAATTTGTTAATATAAAAATTACATCATCCATCATTTCCTTTCTTTTTATTACTTATATTCAGAAACTAATAATGCTTTAAATATTAATAATAAATGATATAATAATAATATAAAAATATCTTATATCCTTGATGTGCATATTTTTCTTTTATGAATCTCATTGGTTCAATTGAGATAACAAATTATTTGGCAATACACCAAAATACGGTATGCAAGATTCACGTTTGTCTGCTGGCTAGTGCCATGACCCGATTTTTAGATGGAAGATCGGCTCTGCAATTTAGGAAGAGAGAACTCAATTTCTACTTCTCTCAATTGATTTGGAGTCGCCATTACGTTTTTTGTAGTTAGAACGTAGAAAACTCTCATTAGTGAGTGTGCCATTTTAATACAGGCGGATAAGGTGATAATACATTTCCTAGTCCGTAATCGACTTTCGAGCTCAGAACTCAGGTTCAAAAGACCATTTTATCCAATTTGGTCATAATATAGTGTTTTCTATGTTTTAACCACAATAAACATAGTGACGATCTTAAACCATTTGAGAGAGGTAGAAATCAAGATCTTCTCTTCCTAAGTCGTAAAGTTAGTCTTTCAACTAAGAATTGGGTCACCACAATTAGAATGAATAAGGGGAAACTTGGCCTTTGCAACAAAGGTTGGGGGGATGATTGTATAATTGTGTTTGTAATACTAATCGTGTATACAAGGAAAAGTCTCAAATATAGGTTTGAATAGGTCTGAGTTACTTTGATCCAACCTATTAGGTCATAAATTGTTATAACTTCAAATGGGAAACTTTGCAACAAAAGGTTGGGTGCATGATTGTTGGTCATTCCAATAAAATTAAGGAATCTAGTTTCAATATTCTATTTTGACCATCAACTTTTTTTTCTTCACCGACCACGAATTGAACCTGATTATGTGGCCAACACTAACACCCTGCACCGACGTCCCTAGTTTTCATCAATTCTTTATATTTTAAATAATGAATGACCATTTCGAACATAACAAGGAATTTTGGATTCATTTCATACAAATTTTAAATGTAAGGTGTAAATTGTACATTATAAAGTTTAATAATGAATAATTTCCAATAAAAATGACTCTAGATTATGTACTTGTTATTTAAACAATTTATAATATTTTACTTTATTTGTGTAACACATTTAGTTTAACTCTACTCTATATCCATTTTACGTGACAATACCCAAAAAAAACATTTAGTGGGGAATTGGTTGATTCCATACAAAATTGTGGGTTCAAATTACTTTGTCAGCGTGTGAATCTGTAAATACATTTATTAGTATGATCAGAACGTAAGACATAGATAGAGAGTGATTAAGGTACTATATTATTACTACTATTACATCAAAGCAGTTCTCACTTCACTTCTCTACAACCAATACATAATCTACATATCCTAAAGATGCCACCCTTGTTATAATAATTTAACCCTTTGTGCTAATCAAATACAAACATATATGTCCAACCACTTGAGACAAACTAGTATGTATATGTCCTTCATATGATAAATATGAAATAGTAGTATAATTAAAAATGGAAGCTTAAACAATCAAAAACTATATTTTATATATTATAAACAACTAGATAAAGAATATATGGAATTTATAAAAATAAATTTTATTCAAATTTGATAGATAATAAGTAAATAACATTGTTATTTCTAAATAAGATTCTTTTGAAATAATGTAAAAGAGAATTAAACTACCATAGTCTTATTACAACCACCAAATTGGGGGAGGGCAAAGTAAGTATGAGTTTGGAAAAAATCGACATATAGTGCCTTCCACCAGGTTCAACATACCTATGTCATGGCCACCCATTTGTTCCATATATTGATATTCCAAATTGTTATCAGTATAATAAATTTTATTTCTTTGACCATGTGGAAGAGTGTGATTGGTCATCCAAGTAGATGAGTTAAGTCCAATAAATATTGCACCATTCTCCAACTTAAAAAGTTTTGACCATTGCTTCACATCAACACTGCTCATTCTATAGATATCAAATTTGGCGGAATTATAACATGATGGGGCATCTTCTTCAGCTTGATAATAGTTGAAATTCCTAGCAACCATTACTAGATCACCTTCAGGGCACCCTATCAAATAGGCTTCATTGTTGTGAGGATATCTATATGAGTTGAAATGGGGAGGCGGTGGAACATTCCTACTAGATGCAATTGGTATTCCTCCTTTTTTGATGTGATATTCAAATAATTGGCCCTTGAAATCAATTGCATAAATTTTTCCTTCATGAATTTTTAAGAAAGAATCGTATATTTAATTTCCTACACCACACCATATATAAAGTATACACACAATCCAATCTCCTATTTCATGGGTGATAATGTTTTCATATAATAATAATATATTCTCATAAATGTTGAGTATGTTAATCTTTTTAATATCAAATAGTGTGTGTTTTAAATAAAAAGAATTATTTCATATATTTAATTTCCTTTTCTATCTAGCATTAGGATTACAATGATTACTACTGACTCGAAAATATAACAATGGCCATGAAGTCTTGGTGATTATCGTCAGGGGGAGAAGATAGTATAACCTTTTGAACTTGGAAACTCTTTTGCATGTGAATCCTACTAATGGAGTAAATATCATCATCACCAAATTCTTGTAGCAAATATTCATTGTCTATCTCATCAGGATGATAGCTAACCACATTTGGAAGAGTAGAGAGAGGAGGAAGGAAGAAATGTACCTTAGGGTTGAGTGGTTTTATCATTTGTAATGTATCATCTATACCCACACAAATTAACCATCCATAAGAAGAGCCACGTATTTTGGTGCCAAACAACTCGGGCAATCTTATGTGATAAATCTTCCTATGTGCAAGATAAGTCTCAAGAGTATTGTCCTCACTGAAAGGGAGCACCAGACATGGAACCTTGGGTAATGCCATCTTCCATTCTCTACATACACTACGAGCTTGAATATAGTCATTATAAGAGTAATTAAGCTTCATAGCTATTTCATTCAATAAATCATGATCAAGCTCTGCCCATCTACCATTCTTCACTGTATTCACGCCTTCAACCATGTTCTTCAAATTATGCATATTATAATAATAATAATATAAGTATGGGAAATAGGATTGCTCAAGCAACATATATATACATATACTGGACACATGATTAAGGAAATATTTTATACCTTTTTAAGAAAGAATCATATATTTAATTTCTTACACCACACCATATAAAGTATACACACAATCCAATCTCCTATCCCATGCGTGATAACGTTTTCATATAATAATAATAATATATTCTCATGTTGAGTCTGTTAATCTTTTTAATATCAAATAGTTTGTGTTTTAAATAAAAAGAATTATTTCATATATTTAATTTCCTTTTCTATCTAGCATTAGGATTACAATGATTACTAAGGTGAAATATTGATTCATAGAGTACTATTATTTAGGTTGTGAGTATCTTTTTTTCTTATTAATTCTATTGCCTTTTTCATGGTCTTTTAAATTCTGAAATCTCGGAAGATTATTATTGAATGCTAATATCCAATCATACATCCAAATTGAAAGCTTTACATTTTTGTGTAACATTTTATTTTTGGGGTTACACTCTACCTTTTGATGTTGTATAGAGTAAGAATTATAATATCATACTACATCTGTTGAAGTTTTTAAGAAAAAATGAGTATCAAATATAAGGGCCACACAATATTGTGTGAAAACTATCCATTACTTTTTTATATATTTTTTTAATGTGCAAACCTTTACTCCCCAAACAACTTTGCCATGAAATTTTTGCATGTTAAATATCAATAATGAGTAAGTTAGTAATTATAATGGGTAAGAGGGTAATTCTGATATCAATAATGTGCATAAACATTTTTTGCTTGTATACAAAGACGGGAAGTAATATTAAAAATAAACATAGAAGAACTATTTCTATTGATTTATTAAATATAGTTTACAATATGGAATATACTAGCTGAAGGTTAATTGGAGTCATTTATATAAATAAAACCTATGAAATTTCATAAAAATTATAATTATTGGACTGTATTAAAAAAATTCGCTAATCAGACACTTTACTTTTACTCAAGGTACTTCAAGGTGTAGAAATCAAAAAATAATTTTGCTATTTTCCTATACCCTAAATTTCAAAATTTTGTTGATATAATAAGGACCAAAGACATTTTTAAAGGGATTAAAAGCAACATTTAATTATTTATATTAACTAAGAATAAATTTATATATTTTATAGAGGCAAAAAAATCATTGTTTTTGAAGTAAAAATTCTACTTCCTGCATGAATCTTTGTCATGTGAGGAAAAGATATCACTTCTTTATAGCCATTAAATCTTCAGATTCTTGTGTGATTTTTGGATGAACATTATAACACCATTTAGGGACATGTAGAATTCAATTATAACCTCTCACAAATGATTTGAAATAGCCACTTAAAGTTATTGGTATAAAATTTAAATAAAAATATGATGAATACCACAAGGACTCAACTTATATTTATCTAAGAAAGAAGCTGGATTAAATAAGTAAATATAGATGAATGGCTTGACCATATATTTATATATAGGAGACAAATAATTGTGATTGAGTGATGAATCTAGTAGATTTTGTCATTGATAAATATTACCTTAGCTTTAATTATCTAGAAACATACGATTATTTTATTTAAGATTAAATTAGTTTCAATTTATTCGAATTTATTTATAATACATGTCAATCTTATTAATTGTTATTTAAGGTGTTATTATGTTTATATGGTAGACTTGAGTTTAGTTATAATAAAAAAAGTTAAAAAGTAAGAAATATAAACAAAATTAAGGGGTTATTTTAAGTCATTTTTATAAAAAGATTTGTATATATAATCTGAATTATATCTTAACCATATCATTAAAGTATATTATATTATAATCGTGTATATTAATGAACTTATCATGATCAATTCATAAAAATAATATTTTATAGATAGAGTCTATTGTTTATTTAACTGTATTATTCAATTAATTTGACTGATTGGAAAAATAATAGTAGATGTGATGAGAATTGATAGGAATATTGTAATAATAAACTAATAGCATATGTCCTGAAGTTTTTAAAAAGGCGTAATTAACTATTAACTATGCATACTAAAGTATTTAGGTAAAGTGTAATGCTCAACCTATGTTTTGTATGAAGAAGCCAGATACACAGGCTGAATAAAACCCATGACAAATAAAGTTGCACGGCAATACAAAAAACACAGGTAAATGTTTGATTCTCCTTAAGTAATGTATCACATTTGAATTTTGTGGATGAAAAAATATCCGTTGAGAGAGATAATCCTACGTACTTATGAATATTCTCAGCTCGAACATGATTACCTACAATGCAAAGATACACGTAGGAAACAAAAAAAACACTTTACAAAAGAAGTAGTAGTTAGGTAAAGTGTAATGCTCAACCTATTTTTATCCCTAGCCACTTTTAGGATGAAACAAAGGATAAGAGGAGTGGCAATAGAATGAGAACATGAAACTCAAAACATTATTTAAGGGAACAAACCACATTTTCCCTTTACCTTATAATCATCTAAAATATGAATTTAAGCAGTGCAACATACTTGTTTTGCAGCTAATGAGTAAAATTGAATGATAGTAGTGTCTTCTTCATTAGTAGAATACCTAATTGGACACAACTTTTATTATTATATTAAGAATTTCACTAATAAGTATGTAAGTTTCTAGTGCATATAGATATTACTTTGGAACACACTTTTGAGTCTTTTGACATAATGGTAAACACAAAAAGATGCTTTGATATTTTGATTTAAGTGGTGTATGGAGAATATTAGAAATCATATCACAACATTATGATGGGGTTCTTTTTTCATCTATTTAAGAAAAATGCAAAATTATATTTACTAGAGAGAGAGAGATTATGTATTTTTAATCACATGGGTGTAATAATAACTTAATACGGGGAAGATCAGAATGAGTGAAGTTTGTTGAACCCAAAAATATATAATACTCTAATTTTACTTAAATGCCCCAACCTAAAATGCAATAGATTAGGTGGGTTAGATACTTATCTTCCACCAGAACTAGTTTCTTAATAAATAATTTAACAGACCAATATTTCTCTGTTTTTCATTTTCTCATGTGTCATTTATCTTCTATCTTGTTTTTTCCTTAGTTTTGTACTGTATTTTTTCAACATTGAAACCAATAAAATTCTCAATATTGAACAAAATGTAAACTGGTTGCTTCTTGCATCTAACTAAAAGTTACAGAGACATTATCCATTTTTTGTTTTTGTTTGAAAGAAACACTTTATACTTGAGTTTTCAAAACAGAAAGAAATAATTAACAAGTTAATGAAACTTTGGGCACATTTTGATGTGTATTTCACATTTTAATTATGAGGTTTACAATATGGCATAATGTAGTTTCACCATCCTATGAATAGAGAATCACCTATTTTTCGAGTTGGTATACTCTCCATTACTCGAGAGATAATTACACCTAAAATAAGAAAAGATATAAAGATATAACAATTTTACCCCATCATAACACCAAAGTATAGTAAAAACTTGATATAATTTAACATTTTTACTCTTACACATAGTAGAAAAGTCACTATTAAAACTCATTATTCTTTATATTTTAGGAAAAACTCACTATTAAAACTCATTATTCTTTACTTTTTATTGAAAACTCATTATTCTTTACTTTTAAGGGAAAACTCACTATTAAAACTCATTATTCTTTACTTTTTAGGGAAAACTCACTATTCTTTATGCCTATATATATCCAAGTATAATTCACAGTACCCAATATAGTGAGTTCCTTAGACTCATCAACTTTAGTAACTGTGAGAGGATAACTCTTGCTTATCTTCCTCAACTCCTCCACCATTTTTGGCAACTCTTCCTTATCTTCCATTTTATAACTCACTATAAATAAAAAGCGTGGTTCAAAGGAATCTTAAATGATGCCTTATTATGACAACATAACCAAATCAATGTGAATTTATAAAGAATGTGATGTATGAGTGGAGAGAAAGAATTTGGAAAGACAGTGAATTTTAAGAGTTATTTAGAATAAGAGAAGAAAAATATATTAAAACTTATCACAAATTAAACTGACATTGAAAAATCAATTAAAACTTATCACAAATTCATAGTTAAAAATCATTTTTGTTAAGATAATTTGTTATATGAATTTAGGTTCCTGTTTCAATTTTTTATAGTTTCATCAAAATTGGTCTTAAATTTTTATAGAAAACAAACAGAAAATATTGTGTACAACCAAAGTTAGGTTTTAAATACTGACATTGAATAAAATATGAATGTGATGAATGTGGATGTGCAAAAAAATGAATAATCAACTTTTAATTTGTGCTCTTAAAAAAAGATTTTATCTTAATTACACCCATTTTTAACCTATAATTTTTAGTCATAACTCATAACAACACAACATTAACGAAAAACATATTAACCCCACACAGACCCAAAAGCTAACCTGTTATGCAAACCATCTCTAAATGTATCATTTTTCTAATTGTAAGGTAACAATTGTGAGCTAAATAGGAAATATAAAAACATTCACACGTGGATCACACTCTCCCAATTGACCAAATGGGAGTTAAGATTTATATTTCCTTGATCAAATATGTATATAATTAAAAATGGAAGTTTAAACAATTATAAACAACTAGATAAAGAATATATGAAATTTATAAATATAAAATTTTATTCAAATTTGAGAGCTAATAAGTAAATAACATTGTTATTTCTAAATAAGATTATTGTGAAATATTGTAACTAAGAATTAAACTACCATAGTCTTATTACAACCACCAAATTGGGGGAGGGCAAAGTAAGTATGAGTTTGGAAAAAATCGACATATAGTGCCTTCCTCCAAGTTCAACATACCTATGTCATGACCACCCATTTGTTCCATATATTGATGTTCCAAATTGTTATCAGTATAATAAATTTTATTTCTTTGACCATGTGGAAGAGTGTGATTGGTCATCCAAGTAGATGAGTTAAGTCCAATAAATATTGCACCATTCTCCAACTTAAAAAGTTTTGACCATTGCTTCATATCAACACTGCTTATTCTATAGATATCAAATTTGGCGGAATTATAACAGTCTGGTGCATCTTCTTCAGCTTGATAATAGTTGAAATTCCTAGCAACCATTACTAGGTCACCTTCAGGGCACCCTATCAAATAGGCTTCATTGTAGTGAGGATATCTATTTGAGTTGAAATGGGGAGGCGGTGGAACATTCCTACTTGATACAATTGGTATTCCTCCTTTTTTGATGTGATATTCAAATAATTGGCCCTTGAAATCAATTGCATAAATTTTTCCTTCATGAAATATAGCATCTTTGTAATCATAGCTATCTTCAGTTTCTACTGATTTTGGAATGTCAATCCACTTAGTGTCATCTCGTCTACAAAAAGCCAATCTACTATGACTCGAAAATATAACAATGGCCATGAAGTCTTGGTGATTATCGTCAGGGGGAGAAGATAGTATAACCTTTTGAACTTGGAAACTCTTTTGCATGTGAATCCTACTAATGGAGTAAATATCATTATCACCAAATTCTTGTAGCAAATATTCATTGTCTATCTCATCAGGGTGATAGCTAACCACATTTGGAAGAGTAGAGAGAGGAGGAAGGAAGAAATGTACCTTAGGGTTGAGTGGTTTTATCATTTGCAATGTATCATCTATACCCACACAAATTAACCATCCATAAGAAGAGCCACGTATTTTGGTGCCACACAACTCGGGCAATCTTATGTGATAAATCTTCCTATGTGCAAGATAAGTCTCAAGAGTGTTGTCCTCACTGAAAGGGAGCACCAGACATGGAACCTTGGGTAATGCCATCTTCCATTCTCTACATACACTACGAGCTTGAATATAGTCATTATAAGAGTAATTAAGCTTCATAGCTATTTCATTCAATAAATCATGATCAAGCTCTGCCCATCTACCATTCTTCACTGTATTCACGCCTTCAACCATGTTCTTCAAATTATGCATATTATAATAATAATAATATAAGTATGGGAAATAGGATTGCTCAAGCAACATATATATACATATACTGGACACATGATTAAGGAAATATTTTATACCTTTTTAAGAAAGAATCATATATTTAATTTCCTACACCACACCATATAAAGTATATACACACAATCCAATCTCCTATCCATGCGTGATAACGTTTTCATATAATAATAATAATATATTCTCATGTTGAGTCTGTTAATCTTTTTAATATCAAATAGTTTGTGTTTTAAATAAAAAGAATTATTTCATATATTTAATTTAATTTCCTTTTCTATCTAGCATTAGGATTACAATGATTACTAAGGTGAAATATTGATTCATAGAGTACTATTATTTAGGTTGTGAGTATCTTTTTTTCTTATTAATTCTATTGCCTTTTTCATGGTCTTTTAAATTCTGAAATCTCGGAAGATTATTAATGAATGCTAGAATATTCTAACCATTATCTATATTTAATCTAAAGTCAACATATCTAACATTTAAAATTGAAATTAGAATTTTAATGTTGATGACGGTAAGTGATCAACATCCAATCATATATCCAAATTGAAAGCATTACATTTTTATGCGTAACATTTATTTTTGGGTCACAATTTACCCTTATTAAAAACTATCTCTACCTTTTGATGTTGTATGAGAGTAAGAACTATAATATCATACTACATCTGTTGAAGTTTGTAAGAAAAAATGAATATCAAATATAAGTGCCACATAATATTGTGTGAAAACTACCCAAACAACTTTTTTTAATGTAACCTTTCACTTCCCAAGCAACTTTGCCATGTAATTTTGTATGTTAAATATCAATAATGAGTAAGTTAGTAATTATAATATTTTCTTAAAGATGGGGTATGTTAAATATCAATAATGGGTAAGAGGGTAATTCTAATATCAATATGTGCATAAACATTTTTTTACTTGTATACAAAGACAAGGTGTAATATTAAAAAATAAACAAAGAATAACTACTTCAATTGATTTATTAAATGATTTACAGTATAATATTCAACAAGTTCAATAATAATTCTACGGTATAATATTTATGTACCAAAAGTATAAACATTTAGACACTATTAATATATTATCTATCATTCATATTTATTACTTTTATTTTTTAAGAGTCAATAATGACTAAAATAAACAATAGATGATGCGCGATTCAATCTGTGATTCACTAATTAAACTGCATACTGGCAAAATTAGATATACATATATAATATATTAAAATTAATGTTAAAAATCAATAAAAAACCAATATTTTTTCATTAAAATTTTAATTTTAAATAAAAACTAACTAGTTTTGACAAAAATGAATATATAACCGGTATAATTATTAATATTATACCATACCACTATTGTGACCGGTTTACGGTTAAAACCAACTTATATGAAATGATTTTAACAACTATGAGTAATAATATAAAATATAAAAAGTTCTTACATTTTCTGTCTCTTCTACGTAATTCTAACCAAATGGGCCCACAAAAATTCTCTCATGGCGGAAAATGCTTCTTAGTTCTTAATTTGCTTAGATTACCTTTCTTGTCGTCTTGTAGTTTGAAACCTGCATCCAAGTTTGATACACCTTTCTTGGATAGAATATTTGTAACAGACGAAAAAGGATTCAATGTTTATCTTAATACATTTTAATGATATCATAAGACTTCCACATTCTTTTCATGTATTTATTATATGTTAATTATTGACATGGAACAAAAGTAATATACCTAAGAATGGGTGGCTTACTAAAAATGTAGGTAAATAACTTTATAATTTCATTGCACACTTCTTAAATTCGAATGTTAATTGAAGAAATAAAAAAATTAAAGAGTTTAAAATGTATATATTGATAGTGTAAATTTTTTTATACTATCAACAATTCATTTACCATTAATTTGTATTATTTTTGTTTAAGAGTTAATAGTGGTTAATAAATCAATTGTAAATTATTTACTGACCGTGTAAAAACACTTACACTGTCAGTATATACATATTAAATCCATAAAAAATAGTTGGTTTTATTAATAAATTTATAGGGTCGTATAGGGGATAAACATGACACGGCCTGGACCCCTTATATGATTACTTATTCATCATTTTTATATGTATCTCCGATCAATTATACGTAGAATAATAATATATGTTTATTAGAAACTAATATTGATTCTCTAATTTTTTATTATAAATATATTATTTCATATGTTAAATTCCATATTTATAATAATAGATAATATTGAGAAAATTTATTTAAAAATGAAATGCATTATATTTAATCATGTATAGGGTCGGATTCAAGTTCATATGTTGACCCATCGACATTTAAGATCGTGCTAGCTTATGGTCTATGACCGGATTTGAGTTTTAAAAAAAAATAGTTTGATCAACATTTAGGATCGGTTAAGAATCAAGTCTTATCCACCCCTCACTCGTATCTATAGTGTTTTTTTTCTGCATGGAAATATGAGCACCATTACATTGAGAGGCAAAACCTTTAAAATTAAAAGATATAGTGTCAAGGAGTAAGGGCTGAAAGGCATTTTTATTTCTCACCACCCAAGGGAAAAAATATTTAATTTAAAAAATAAACCAAGGCATTGACTGAAGGCTTATAATTACATAATTAATCATTTTAGAATTATAATCCTAATTATCATATTTCACGGCTCCAAATTTTCCTTGCGATTCACTGATTGTGTTACGGAATTTGAATCCCATTTTTTACCAGAGATATGTTATTTGGATATCATTTTTATACTATTATTATTCATTGATTTCTTATTCTTACCACAAAATTCTTTTCGCTGACAAAGGAATAAGTATATATAATGGTGAAAGCTAATATATGAACTCTATATTAGTTGATTTGGAAACGAACTGTTTTATAGTTATTAGATGAAAATATTTGATTAATGGTTATCGCGTTGTGCACCTTTTAGAAGTCATGATGGAGTAATTCAAATTCTATTAGTATAGAAGTCGTGATAACACGTAACGACTTCTGAATGGAAGTCGTGATTGTGTAATATAACTTCTGGTCAATGTAGAAGTCGTGATGGCATGTTACGACCTCTGAATGGAAATCGAGATGAAGTATAGAAATAGTGATGACGTATAACAACTTCTGAACTTATGTTGTAATTTGTTGACACGACTTCTGAACTCTGACCAAAAACCTCACAGAAGTCGTACTTTAATATCATGACTTTCAAACAACAATGGTAGTGAGTCACAAATTTGATAGATAAATTATAATCATTTAATTCAAGAGCTAAAAAAACAGTTCATTTAGAAGCAAACTAACTTACAATTCGTAAGTTAGTCACCACCATATAGAATATAAAAAAGTATGTTTGGCTCATATACAAACTCTTGCATGTGAAAAGATAAACACGTAAGACAATTTAATAGTCACTTTCTCCTACAATAATTTCCTGTCCTAAAATGTGTTACAAAATATGTCACCTATCAATAAAAATATTTCATTTTAATTAAAAAATTAAATATTAATTATTTTATGTTTGCTTCAATATTATTAGTATGAACATGATTTGGAATATAGTTTAGAATAATAAATCATTTTTCATGTTTCCCACATAAAGACAATATTCTAAATGTTTTTTATTTTGCTATCCATAATTTTGCCCATTTGCCCCTCAGAGAGAGAAAACTGGGCCTCTTCTCGAGAGACAAAACAGTTTTTGTGTTTACCAAAATTAGGTTGAACATATTAATATCAATTTTCCAATACAAGCTTTTATATCGATTTCCTTAACAAGTAACACAACATTCCCATAATAAAATTGGTATCATCTGCATATATAATAAGTAACTCGAAAGTATATGAGTATTATATTTATGTTCTACTATAAACACCCACCAAAAAATAAATGTTTTGTTTATTTCCCTCACACCTTACAGTTTAGTAACACAAGTAAATGTTCAATGGTAAGCAAGCACTTTTAGAATGAATAAAAGCTGAATCTAATATCGAAATAAGCTTCTTCAAAAATTATTTTCATTTACTCAATATCCACCTTAAAGCTTAATAAAACGAACATTAATATCACACCTCCTAAATGAGTTTCCTTGCCGAACAATAAATTTATATTAAGGTATTCGTAAATATTTGAATAAACTAGAAATTAACCCAAAATTAAAGTACAATTGATTTGTATGCAAAGGAGTAATATAAAAGTAGTTTAAGAAACAAAAAATGCAGGATGAACAATTTTTTTTACTGATATCTGTTTCTATCTCCATTCTCTAATAATAGAGACCACTTATCTTTAAGAGTATGAGAGCATATTTGCTGTCCTACAATTTGTGTCACTATATGTATATTGAGTTTTTGATTTGTCAGAAAAATATTTAATAATTAAATTTTAACTTAAATATATTTTTTCTTATTAATCACAAATCTATAACACATGGAGTGACACAAACTATGGACAACATATGCGTAACGTAAGAGTACCCTATTTCATATCTCATGTCATAGTGTCACATAAAAAAAGATTTTTTATAAATAAAAACTAATAATTTTATATTAATTATCAAATTTTGATTGTTCTAACATACAATGTAATTCTTACAAATAGTTGATATGTTTTAATCATCCACCCCTTACACGTACAAATTGTAATAAGTTTATAATATATGCATTGATATAATAAATTTTTTTATACTGTCAACATATTATTCATCGTTGATTTGTATTATTTTTATTTAAGAGTTAATAATAATGAATAAATAAATAATGGATGATTTGTTGATAGTATAAAAATACTTATATTATCAATGTATACATATTAAATGTAATTATAATCGGTTATAGAGCTTGTTGTTTGATTTATAATTGGTTATCCAGCTTGTTCTTTGAATTATTGGTATACTTATATTGTAGTATACTTATGATTATAAGGTAAAGAGAAAATGTGGTTTGTTTCTGATTTTATTGCCACTCTTCTTGTCCTTTTTTCTAAGTAAGAACTCTCTACATCACATCATTCCCAAAGTGTTAAAAAACCACATGCAAGTCGTGATCCAAAGATTATCAAGTTTGACTCTCCTTTACACGCCACTTTGTAGTCAATGGAATCTCCATTGCTTAATTCTTGTTCAACAAGTAACAAAACATACATATTGCTATCTTCAACTTTATAACTTCATTATCATACATTCATTAGAAGAACATGATTATAATATCCTTTAATGATATGGCTAAGATATAATTGAGATTATATATACAAATATTTTTATAAAAATTATCCCTTAATTTTGTCTACATTTCTTACTTTTTATATAAAAAAAAGATTAACTAAACTCAAGTTTACTACAAACATTAACATAATACCAATTCCAATAACAATTAATACGATAGATATATTACAAATAAATTCAAATAAATTAAAACTAATTTAATCTTAAATAAAATAATTGCATGATTCTATATAATTTAAAACATAGGTAATGTTATCAATGACAAAATCTACTAGATTTCATCACTCAAACACAATTATTTATCTTCTATATAAATATATGATCTAGTCATTCATCTATTTACTTATCTAATCTGGCTTCTTTCTTATGTAAAATACAAGTTGAGTCTATATGGTATTTGTCATCTTTTAATTTAAATTTTATATTAATAATTATAAGTAGTAACTCCAAATTATTTGTGACAGTTTAGAATTGAACTCTATATGACTCTAAATCGCATAACAGTCTTCAACAAAAAAATCAGGCCAAAATCTAAAAATTTAATGACTATATAGAAGTATGTTTTTTCCTCACAGGACAAATATTTATCCTCACAAGAAGAAGTTGAGTTTTTCTTCAAAAGCAATGATTTTTTGCCTGTATAAAATATAAATTTATTCTTAGTTATTATAAATAATAAATGTTGTTTTTAGTCCTTTAAAAGTGTTTTTGGTCTCAACAATATTTTGAATTTAGGTTCCTGTTTCAATTTTTTATAGTTTCATCAAAATTGGTGTTAAATTTGTATAGAAAACAAACAGAAAATATTGTGTACAACCAAAGTTAGGCTTTAAATACTGACATTGAATAAAATATGAGAGTGATGAATGTGGATGTGCAAAAAAATGAATAATCAACTTTTAGTTTGTGCTCTTAAAAAAAAATTGGATAACACTCTCCCAATTGACCAAATGGGAGTCTCAAATTTCTTTTTCAGATTTCAATGAGCTGATCTGCACTCATTGCTCCTTACTGAAAAAATGAAGTTTTTTTTTCTGTGGCTTAGAAAGAGAAGATAGTTATTAACTTAAGAACATGGAAATGTCAAATAAGCAAAAACATGTAAAGTAGCTTCACAATGAAAGCAGGTTGAGCACAAAAGAAGCTCTCTTAACATTTAAAACATGTGTGAATGTTGACACTTTTTAAGTACCAAATGTGTCTGAAGATTTGACATTAGGGACAAGGTGCAACACATCATAGGAAGGGTGTAATATCAGACCCATGTCAAGCTATATACATTCAAATATAATATTGGGAGAAAGCATTTGAATTTAGTGAATGAAACAAAAAAGCTATACTGATGTTAATAACAGCAGTTCCCATGAAGAGACCAAAATGACTTCCACTTATTCTCTTAGAGGACTTAGCAATCAAAAGCAACATTATTATGATTTGTGACCATTACGTGGCAATTTTACTGATATAGGAGAGGCATGGGTTCTGGTTAGCATGCTTGCTAAAAATGGCACTGAACTTATATTATAAAAACAGGTCTTTGTAACAGAGAAATTCACAGAGAGAAATTTACAGAGAGAAATCCACAGAGAGAAATGGCCGGCCTCTGCTTCTTCAACCTCAATGATAGTGCAATGTGTTAACTGTGGTTCCCCCTTCTCTACACTTGATGCTCTTGGCCAACACTCAAGAATGAAACACTCACAAATGATAATCATTTGTGAGTACTGCCAGAATCGCTTCACTAACCATAACTCCCTGCTGCAACATCGTGTTGATTGTTGCTTCAAGTAAGGTTTCTTAATTCTTTTTTAATTATTGGTTTTTATATTATAACATTTTAATACATTTGTTTCTTGTTTTCTCTTCCTAGACCCCCAACAAGAGTCCAAAAGAAGGGGAAGAAGCATCCACCACAGAACAAGTAGAGGGAGAAGGAAAATGAAGAAGTTTGTAATTAAGGTATTATATAATGAAGAAGTTTGTAATTAAGCTATTATATAATCAAGAAGTTTGTAATTAAGGTATTATATAATCAAGAAGTTTGTAACTCAACTTATTTAAGGTATTATAAGGTATTATCTATTGGATTGTCTTCTCTGTGCAACAACACAGCTTCATCCTTCAATCACATCCTTAACTTCACCTTTTAATCGTTGATATGGCTTAAATAACATTGAATTTGTGGAGGTACCAGTGAGAGTAGAAATTAAAGGGAATGTCAATAATTTGGGGTGTAAATTGATATGGCTTAAATATAATTGACTTACTTAAGTTTTGGCCTTTATCAGCGTGTCATTATACTCATTTTTCAAAAAGAATTTGGACAGACATACACACAAAACACTAACCGGTATATAATATTCTTCTTGGACTTGATAATCTTTGTATCGGGATTGCAATTAAAATATAACAATGATATATATATTCAAGGAAAATATAAGTACTTTTATTTTATTAGGAATATATAAAATCAAAAATTAATATGAGAATCTTTTTATTATTTTGATTTAAATTACCAAAAAACCAAATCCTAACCTAATCTATTTTTCAAGTAGATTAGAAACATTATCTCATTGGAAAAGTTCATTTAATCATTATGTATACCAAAATAAGATAGAATAATAGTATTAAAATTAAAAATCAATGATTTGAAACATTATTGGTATATTCTAAAATACAAATTAACGCGGGTACACATAATAACAATTATAAAATCAAAAATTTGTGTATAAATTGAATAATATAAAACATAATGATCCACACTATGAAATTAATATAATAATAGTCTTAGGAACATAGTTATAAAAACAATACCGTATCGGCTGGTTCAACTGGAAAACCGGTGAACCGGCCTCCTAACCAGTACGGTACAGGTGTTGAACCGGTCAAGTATCAAAACCGGTCAAAAACCGTGAACCGGCCGGTATTTTACTAAACCGGTTGATTTATACACATATATATATTTTTTTTTAAAAACTTAAAAACTTATAAGATAATTTAAGTTTTTGGAATAGATTTTTAAGTTTTTAAGGTAATTTTGTCTTAAAAAAACTTAAATATAATATTCATATAAGATAATTTTGGAATATAATATTCATTTGAGTATAAGTTTTTGGAATATTATAAAACAAGGAGACCCATTACATTTTAAGTCAAAATTATCTTATATGAATATTATATTACTAAACCGGTTGGATTATAAATTTGAGTATTTTGAATTTTTTTGTTATAGGTTTATATATATAAATATAAGTAGTTATGTCCGGTTTAACCGACATACGGTTTAATTACTGAACCACTGGTTGAACCACTATACCACTATATTAGTACTCTGACCGGATTGATAACCAGTACGGTTTTAACAACACTGCTTAGGAAAACTCACTATTCTTTACTCTTAGGGAAAACTCACTATTAAAACTCATTATTCTTTACTTTTTAGGGAAAACTCACTATTCTTTATGCCTATATATATCCAAGTACAATTCACAGTACCCAATATAATGTGTTCCTTAGACTCCTCAACTTTAGTAACTGTGAGAGGATAACTCTTGCTTATCTTCCTCAACTCCTCCACCATTTTTGGCAACTCTTCCTTATCTTCCATTTTATAACTCACTATAAATAAAAAGCGTGGTTCAAAGGAATCTTAAATGATGCCTTATTATGACAACATAACCAAATCAATGTGAATTTATAAAGAATGTGATGTATGAGTGGAGAGAAAGAATTTGGAAAGACAGTGAATTTTAAGAGTTATTTAGAATGAGAGAAGAAAAATATATTAAAACTTATCACAAATTAAACTGATATTGAAAAATCAATTAAAACATATCACAAATTCATAGTTAAAAAACATTTTTGTTAAGAAAATTTGTTATATGAATTTAGGTTCCTGTTTCAATTTTTTATAGTTTCATCAAAATTGGTCTTACATTTTTATAGAAAACAAACAGAAAATATTGTTTACAACCAAATTTAGGTTTTAAATACTGACATTGAATAAAATATGAATGTGATGAATGTGGATGTGCAAAAAAATGAATAATCAACTTTTAATTTGTGCTCTTAAAAAAAGATTTTATCTTAATTACACCCATTTTTAACCTATAATTTTTAGTCATAACTCATAACAACACGACATTAACGAAAAACATATTAGCCATACACACAAACTCAAAAGCTAACCTGTTATGCAAACCATCTCTAATAATTGTGAACTAAATAGGAAATTAAAAAACATTCACACATGGATAACACTCTCCCAATTTAACAAATGGGAGTTAAGATTTATATTTCCTTGATCAAACATGTATATAATTAAAAATGGAAGCTTAAACAATTATAAACAACTAGATAAAGAATATATGAAATTTATAAATATAAAATTTTATTCAAATTTGATAGCTAATAAGTAAATAACATTGTTATTTCTAAATAAGATTATTGTGAAATATTGTAACTCAGAATTAAACTACCCTAGTCTTAATACAACGACCATACTGGGGGAGGGCAAAGTAAGTATGAGTTTGGAGAAAATCGACATATAGTGCCTTCATCCAGGTTCAACATACCTATGTCATGACCACCCATTTGTTCCCTATAATGATATTCTAAATTGTTATCGGTATAATAAATTTTATTCCTTTGACAATGTGGAAGAGTGTGATTGACCATCCAAGTAGATGAATTAAATCCAATGAATATTGCACCATTCTCCAACCTAAAAACTCTTGACCATTGCTTCATATTAACACTGCTCAATCTATAGATATCAAATTTGGCGGAATTATAACAGTCTGGTGCATCTTCTTCAGCTTGATAATAGTTGAAATTCCTAGCAACCATTATTAGGTCACCTTTAGGGCACCCTATCAAATAGGCTTGATTGTAGTTAGGATCAATAGTACTTGAGTTAAAATGGGGAGGCGGTGGAACTTTCCTACTAGATGCAATTGGTATTCCTCCTTTTTTGATGTGATATTCAAATAATTGGCCCTTGAAATCAATTGCATAAATTTTTCCTTCATGAAATATAGCATCTTTGTAATCATAGGTGTATTCAGCTTCCCCTGATTTTGGAATATCTATCCACTTAGTGTCATCTCGTCTACAAAAAGCCAATCTACTATAACTCGAAAATATAACAATGGCCATGAAGTCTTGATTGTTATCATCAGGGGGAGAAGATAGTATAACCTTGTGAATTTGGAGACACTTTTGCAATGTAATTCTCCCCATAGGATAAATATCATCATCACCAAATTCTTGTAGCAAATATTCATTGTCTATCTCATTAGGATGATAGCTAACCACATTTGGAATAGTGGAGAGAGGAGGAAGGAAGAAATGTACCTTAGGGTTGAGTGGTTTTATCATTTGCAATGTATCATCTATACCCACACAGATTAACCATCCATAAGAAGAGCCACGTATTTTGGTGCCACACAACTCGGGCAATCTTATGTGATAAATCTTCCTATGTGCAAGATAAGTCTCAAGAGTGTTGTCCTCACTAAAAGGGAGCACCAGACATGGAACCTTGGGTAATGCCATCTTCCATTCTGTACATACACTACGAGCTTGAATATAGTCATTATAAGAGTAATTAAGCTTCATAGCTATTTCATTCAATAAATCGTGATCAAGCTCTGCCCATCTACCATTCTTCACGCCTTCAACCATGTTCTTCAAATTATGTATATTATAATAATAATAATATAAGTATGGGAAATAGGATTGCTCAAGCAACATATATATATATACATATATTGGACACATGATTAAGGAAATATTTTATACCTTTTTAAGAAAGAATCATATATTTAATTTCTTACACCACACCATATAAAGTATACACACAATCCAATCTCCTATCCCATGCGTGATAACGTTTTCATATAATAATAATAATATATTCTCATGTTGAGTCTGTTAATCTTTTTAATATCAAATAGTGTGGGTATTAAATAAAAAGAATTATTTCATATATTTAATTTCCTTTTCTATTTAGTATTAGGATTACAATGATTACTAAGGTGAAATATTTATTGATAGAGTACTATTATTTAGGTTGTGAGTATCTTTTTTTCTTATTAATTCTATTGCCTTTTTGATGGTCTTTTAAATTCTGAAAATTTTGAATATTATTATTGAATGCTAGAATATTCTAACCATTATCTATATTTAGTCTAATGTCAACATATCTAACATTTAAAATTGAAATTAGAATTTTAATGTTGATGACGGTAAGTGATCAATATCCAAATTGAAAGCTTTACATTTTTATGTGTAAAATTTTATTTTTGGGGTTACACTCTACCTTTTGATGTTGTATGAGAGAAAGAAATATAATATCATACTTGAAGTTTTTAAGAAAAATTGAGTATTAAATATAAGGGCCACATAATATCGTGTGATTTTATGTTTTTATATTTTTATTTTTTTAATGTGCAAACCTTTCACTTCTCAAGCAACTTTGCCATGTAATTTTGTATAGTTATTAAAACCGTACCGTACTGGCCGGTTCAACCGGAAAACCGGTGAACCGGTACAGTACAGATGTTGAATCGGCCAAGTATCAAACCGGTCAAAACCGGTCAGAACCGGTGACCGGTCGGTATTTTACAAAACCGGTCAGTTTATACACATATATATATTTTTTTTTAAAACTTAAAAACCCATTACAAGGATGACCTATCTTTCCAACCCTTCTTCAACACTTCAAGACACATGCTTCCAAGGCATACTTAGATTACACATTCGTGTGTAATCTCAGTGAGATTTGTGTAATCTTTGAGTACTGTCTGAAGATAGGATTTGGTAGAAAAGTATAATATTCATATAAGACAATTTTGACTCAGTGATGTTAAATGTTAAAACTCTAAATTTATTTGTTTTATAGAGTGAGTTGTGAAGTTATGTCATTTATTTATATTTTGTGGTTGTTAAGTGATACTTTTTTATCGATATATGTTTTTTAATTTAGACTTTGAATTTGTTAAAGACTTAAAGTTGTTTATTTATGTGAATTTTGAGTAGATTATAAATATGAATTATAAATTTGAGTATCTACCTATTTGAATTTTTTTTGTTATAGGTTTATATATATATATAAATATAAGTAGGTATGTTCGGTTTAACCGACATGCGGTTTAATTACTGAACCACTATACCAGTATCCTGACCGGTTTGACAACTAGTACGATTTTAACAACACTGTAATTTTGTATGTTAAATATCAATAATGAGTAAGTTAGTAATATAATATTTTCTTAAAGACGGGGTATGTTAAATATCAATAATGGGTAAGAGGGTAATTCTGATATCAATATGTGCATAAACATTTTTTGCTTGTATACAAAGGCATGAAGTAATATTAAAAACTCTTAACTCTTAGCAGTTTAGTAACTGATAGGTATAGTCATGAACTTCATTACATTATTATTAACATCAAAAACTCAAATATTAGCTAGAGCGTAGAGCAAACAACATGGCCATTTTAAATGAGAATCGCCATATCTAAATTGTAGAAACAAGAACATAATGAAATTAATTTTGAAACACTCCATTTCCCAAAAACAAATGACAATCTTATGCAATTTAGCAGAAGTACAAAATCATGGAAATATAAATAAATTCTACATTGAAAAATGACAACGGCTTGTATTGATAAGGAATAAGGTAAATACATAAATAAAATGTGACATGTTGGGGGTCAAACAAACATAGTAAATCATGCAAACATTAAAATGCAACATAAGATCATGTTCCAAAAAATATCTCACATGCTTCATAGAAACAGGGAAAGTGATCTTCCCACAGAACTCTCTCCACGACTTACACACAACCGCGCATGCAACCACATGCTTACGACTAGGCCAGGTACTCTCACTAGCTTCCACTCTTACTTCAAAACTCTGCCTTCATAAGCTTCCAAATTCATCCCTTACATCACCAACTATCTAAACTCAAGTGTTAGATACCTATTACTTCATTTTATTTTTTATATATACAATAATAATATTATGGCATTAATAACTTTTAATTCTTAAATTTACTTATCATTTCTTTATCAATTAAAAAACTAAAAACCGGGGCCCGTGGGTATGTGGAAATACCCGTAATGATTACCCATAATAATAGTTTATAGGCGGGAACGAGTTTTGTAATACGTGCCCTGCAGGTAGCCGCAAATTTACATATTTAATTTTTAGTTAAATTTGTATATATACTTATGATTTTAAGATTATATATCATGTACTTTATTATTATTTCATAACAAATTACTATAATCATAAATTTATGATATTACTTATGTAACAATTATTTTTACATATTGATTATTACAAATTATATAAATATATAATTAAAATTAAAAATTTATTGAGTATCTGCAAATACCCACTACCTAGGAATATCCACAAATATTGCAAATTTAGGCACGGGAAATCACTATCCACTAGGCCCAGACACTTTGCCATCCCTACTAATTACTAATTAGGAACATAAAATTTTTGGCGCTTTACACATATTACCAAATCTTTATGCTGATATCCCAACTTTTCTTAACCAAGGGTCTTCACTGTCATTTCATCCTCGTTCATCACTACACTACACGACACCGTTTGGCCCTCAATTTCCCGGCACACTTGCACCTTCACTTTCTCTAGCCCCATTTCCCCATCCCTCACTATTTCCATTCTGTAATTTCAAATTCGCAGCTATCCCATTTCAATTTCACTAAATTAATCCACTCTTCAACCTTCGATCCTCGATCGCCGCCAAACTCAGCGCTAAAAATTATACTTTTAGGGTTTTTGGGATTGAAACTTTTGATTTCTATAGCAATGGGGGAAGACGAGGAATTGGAAATGGCGATTCAGATGAGCATGCAGCCGGCGATTCCAGAGGACGCCGGAGCCGGAGCTCTTTCTGGCGATTCCGGTGAATCATTGACCCGGCGCAGGGAGCTAATGGCCGCCGCCGCCGAGAAACGGTTATCTGCGGCTGCGATTATTTCACCGTCGCCTTCTCCTCCGCCACCTGTTGGTAAAGTGAATGAAGTGAAAAAGAGTGATGATGAGTTGTGTGTGAAAGATGGGAAGTTGATTAAGGAGGTGTCAGTGGAAGAAGCGAATGAGTTGTTTGTAATATTGTTTGGAAGTGAAGTCTCAAAGGGCATTCTTGCACGCTGGTGCAATCAGGGTATAAGGTAGTTTCTGCTTTTATTTTTTATTTTTCATTTTTTGGTTACTAGTGTTACTATTTTATCACAATATCAAAAGATTATGTTATGTGTTGTCATTTTCACTTTCACGTGCCATTGTGTTGGCTGAAACAATCTTGGTGTTTTAACATGCAAGTTTTGTTACAAGGAGTTGTGTTCGTAGTGAACCTTATGTGAAACAAAATATCCATGATATGTTTCTAATTATAATTATATTTTGATTAAGTTTCTATAAGTTAATCTAAAGTTGATAGATATGTTTCTTCGTGCTGGTTCGCCGGGAACTAAATTGTATAGTAACATAACTTTGTAAAATTCTCATGTGTTGACTACTGAACCGTCTGCTCAATCTGCTGCGTGCTATATTCTTTAAGATGATGTAGTTGCAATGAATTCCTAAACCCGGGAATCTTCTTATGTTGTACTCTATCAGGAATCGCAGCCTTCTTTAAAATTTGTGGACTCTATTTGTTTGTTCCCTATTAACATTTTTTTAAGACTTAAAGCTAAACCTTAATTAGTTGGTTCTTGTTCAAAGTTGATGTAATCTGTGTTAGGTTTTGAATTGTACAGCAAAATTGGAAAGAGAAAGTTTTTTTAATGACGGAGGAGAAATTATAGTAAGTTAATGTTAACTTATTCAGATATGACTTTTTAACTGTTTGAGTTATAAGATTTATTTTACTACTGTATTTCTTCAAGTTAATTTTGTTAATTTGCCAATTCAGATCTTACACGCGCAATCTTCTGTAGGCAAATCCTGTGACCTAGATAATGACCATTTATGGAGGATCTAATTATCAGAATTTCCTCCTGTTACTTGTCATTATAAAAATATAAAGTTGGCAATTTTGGAAGACTATATCACTGTAACATTTTGTCTGTGCATCAGTGATTGCTTGATGTAAATAGTTTTGTAATTAATTGAATGGTAAAGGGCTGGTTCTCTTTTCCTATGTGTCTTTGCATAATAATAAAGATTGAATGAAGTTCTTGTTAATAACAGAATTTAAAGTTCACATTGCTATTTAGTGTAAACATTTTTGCATGCAGTAGAGTACCAATAATCCTTGCCATATGAGATTTTGTTCTCTTGATGCTATAGAACTTCTTAAATTTAGATTTTGAAGCAATGTAGATGTCATCATTGCTTAATATTATTTATTTGGACATTGTTTTGAGCTCCTGTGGAAGTCTTTTTAGTCTTGTCTATTGGCATAAGCTTTGTAGATTTCCTGTAACAGTCACAGATGACCAACTTTTCTTTCTGATGTGAAACTAATTGCTATGCTACACGTTTTCCATTTGTGAAGCGTAATTTATGAATGGATTAATTTCATTCCCTGAAAACCCATACTTATAAAGGAAATCATAACTATCTAACTTCAATTCTTCATCTGCATGTTATGTTTTAAAACACATTGTCCTCTTCTTAAAGGCGTTTTGAATTATATGTTACTTTTACTTCTAAATTCAAATAAGATTTGTACTTCCTTTTTATTGCTAATACCATGAAAACTTTCCTGTAGGTTTAGCTCTGATCCTGCAACGTCAATGGGCCTAGTGCAGCATGAAGGCGGCCCCTGTGGAGTTTTAGCAGCTATACAAGTAAGGCTCCATGAATTTGTGGCAAGTTATCCTAGTTTCAAAACATTTGAAAAAAATCCATATTCCATTATCAAAATGGTCCCTATTTGCTTCTTGTAGTTTCACTCTAAAATAGGTATCTTATAAAATAGAAATGCTAGCTAAAAGGAACCATAGATGTCCCTAAACTGTAAGGATCACTTTCAAATGTTTTGAACCGTAAAGAAGGACTAAATTGAATTTCCAGTGTAACTATAGGCACTGAATGAGTACTGTAATGGTTTAGCCTATGAAATACTGGTGTTGGGTTGTGGTGTAAATTGATTTATGTCTTCTTTTTATGCTTTCTCATGTATATTCTAAGTCAAATGAAATTAATGATGTCTTATTATGCACATTCACTGTTTTCAACTTTGTCACTATAATAATGTTGATTTTGTTGATTCAATGAAGAAAATACTATATACATTTTGTAGCATGGCTGTTCATGTGTCTGCATGTAGTGAAGTATGTCCATTTCATTTTTTCTACTGATGGACAACATAAGTTCCAAAAGCATGTTCTTTTTTTTCTCTCTTCATTTTATGTTGATTTTGATTGTGTTTCCCATAACGTTTCAGGCATTTGTGCTCAAATACATTCTTTTCTTTAGTGATGATTTGAAAGAGATGTCAATCATGCCACATCGAGGTCTAGGCTCATCATCTAGAAGTCAACCTATTCTATCATTTGATTTTGCCTCACTCAGTGAAGATGTTAAACTAAGGTGATTAACTGTTTCCTGATCAGTCCTTTGTGTTTAGATAGGTAAAATATGTTATAATAAAATATTAGAACCCCAGTTCTTTTGCTTTGTAATTCATCCTTTCCTTTTATTCCTCCAATACATTGTCTTCTTGCGTATCATGAACATGACTAGTGATTTGATTCAATAAGGTATGCTTTGTCTCCAAGTGACACATATTTGTCTTCCTTTAATAATGTGTTAGTATTTGCTTTTAGGTTAACCATATATGAGTTTGCTTTTATGATTTCTCTCCAAGTGACACAATTTTGTCTTCTAAGTGACAACTATTCTTCGAACACATATTTTGAAGTTAGGAAAATTTAACCTGATAAGTGGTTAATAAAAGGTTTAAATAGTGCTTAATAGGTTAACCTTATGTTGACTTAATTAGTTGCTGAAACTGTTCCTAACCTAGAAATATTTTTTCCCGTAATTTGTGAATAATAAGTGTCCCTTTATTTAAAGTATGAAGCATTGAATCAGAATGGCTAAAGGTTGGTGTATTTTTCCAACAGCATGCATCCAATGCTGATTAATCTTTGGTTTGTAGCCATCTTCAATGAAGAATACAAGTACGGCTTGGTACAATCATACAACTGAGTTTTGTTTTCCTTCTGTTTCTCATCCTTTCATTGCAGTGGTTGAGAATTCATGGCTTCCTTTTGTTTAACTATTTTTTTCTAAAAAATAATGAGGGATTCAGCAAGAATTAAGATATTGGGTTTCTTATGGGTTCATAAAAAATAGCCTCCACTTTCTCATCTCATTTTTATTGAATAGAAATATTTTAGGTTTTGTGGACTTCATTTGCATATTAGTTGATGTCCATTTTTTTATATTTCATGTCCATAACCTTTAGACGCTACCCAATGTTTTTCTACGTGCTTCATATGTGGCAGTTGGTGGTTGTAAATAAACCATGCTCATGATATATTTTTGTTAATATTTTGTGTGTTCTCTTTGGCAGGGCCCTTGTAAGAAGCATGGGTGAAATTTTATTTTCATGTGGAAGTAATAGAAGGGTTGTGATTGCAACTATGAGCGTCTCAGGGAATGGCATTCAGCATTTTGAAGGAATTTCTGAAGATGAGGTATCATGATTATCGTACCTGTGAATACTCAATTTTGTATGGGTCGCAACAATACCTATATTTTGAAATTACTTTCTTCCTATTTTTCTCCTACTGCTGTTCTCCTTTGATATATCCTTTTCTTCTGAGTCAAGTTTTGTCCATCTAACAGGGCGTTGTGAGATCACTTGAAGGTCTTTCCATTGATTCAGCCTTGGATCTGCAGAAAGTTCTCAGAGTTGAAACTTACACATCACAAACAACTGCTCTGCAGAGGCTTGAAGCAAATATTGCTTTGTTCCAAAGTCGTGTGGGGGCATTGCTTTTCCTAATCTCTGCTTTACTTTCTCGGGGACTGGTATGTCTGTCTACTTCAACCTTGTTATCTATTTCACATTGCATTTTTCAGCTTTAGAGTTCATTGTCTTTTAAAGCAAGGGCCTTGTTCTTTAAATTTTGAGTTGATGCTGTATGCATGTTGTTGTTCCACTATGTGTATAACAATGGAGCATGTTACTATGTTACTAGTGATTATGCCTTCTGAGCTTAAACTATGTTCCATCTCTTTGAATTTTAGAATGCATCTATCACTTTCTGTGTTCTTTAAAAATTGGGGACTACAATGGCAAAAATAGATGTCATAAACTCAAATATGTAACTGAATTTGCATTGGTTGTTTTTATACCTTTAAAATTTCTCAATTTAATGCTTGCAATGTTTTGCTTTCCTCTAGGACTTGGTTCAAAGTGACAGGGATGATCCCAGCTTACCTCTGGTTACTGCTCCTTTTGGGCATGCCTCACAGGTATTCACTTATAGATGATTGAAAAATGTTGCTATCCTTTAAACTGCTCCTCGTTCTATTATTCTATAATGTATAAAATTGCCTTTTTGTATGATTGTTGTGATACAGGAAATTGTAAACTTGTTGCTCTGCGGGGAGGCTGTCCCTAACGTGTTTGATGGGAGGATGGATTTAGGTGGAGGAATGTTTCTGAAAGGTATATCCCGAAACGTGGAAGTTGGATTTCTCACTCTGCTAGAATCCCTGAATTTCTGCAAGGTTGGTCAGTTTCTCAAAACCCCAAAGTGGCCTATATGGGTCGTTGGGAGTGAATCCCATTACACAGTGCTGTTTGCTCTTGACCTCAGCGTTCAAAATGAGAACGAACTAGAAGTAAGAGAAACACAGATCCGCAAAGCTTTTGATGCACAAGATCAGAGCGGAGGTGGTGGTTTCATTAGTGGGGATGGGTTCCATCAAGTCCTAAGAGCGACAAATATCAAACTTCCACAGGAGAAGGCTGAGCAGCTTTCCAATACCGAGTTCATTGTATGGAGTGAATTCTGGCAAGTAATTTTGGATCTAGACAAAAGCTTGGGAGGTCTGAAAGATTCATCAGGATTGATGGGTAAGAAGGCCTTTGATCTCTATCATTTTAATGGGATTGCTAAATCCGATCTAAACGGCATTCAGGTAAACTATGGTGGTGAAACTCCATTGCAAAAACCACGTCTGACGAAGTTGAGAGTTTCAGTTCCCCCAAGGTGGACACATGAGGAATTTATGGCAGATGTGAACGTTGCTTCTGCTTCCAGTGCAAGTGGGTCTTCTGGGAAGGACACGGAAGTATCTAAACCCGAGCCTTCTCAGCATGCACCTTTGGTGGACTGTATAAAGACGCGCTGGGCTCGTGCTGTGTGCACCTGGTCAGGGGATCCTCCTAGCATAGTATGACAAACTTATTTGGAGCCATTGGTTCTTCAATGCCTACAGAAGAAGGAAAGGTGAAGTTTTTGAGAAAGATTTGAGGCATATGAGTGGGAGGTCAAATCTCAAAATTTTCTCCAATATGTGCATAGTGGTTATATAATGTGGATTAATAATGTATTTTTTAACATTCTGTTCCATTTTGTTATGTCATTCACAAGGTACAAAGAAGAGCATTGTGATATCAATTAGGATGAGTCATAGCTATCGGGGGTTATTAATAAACATGAAATCTGTTATTTAAATTGTTGTAAGTTCTGAATAATGACACCCTCTTGCAGAACATTTCTCTCACTCATCCTCTTGCAGAACATTTCTCTCACTCATCCTCTTGCACTGTGCTAATGCTACTTTCAAACATCATAAGCCAATAACGATAGTACTTTATAATTTGGTGTTCAAATGTCACTTAAACTACATAGGAATGAGATTTCAGGGATAATCGATAGAGTGGCTCACAATTTTGGATAGCTGATTCAGTTTCCTGTTATATAGTGTTTGCACTCTACCGATTACACTATAGATATTATTTCATTTATTGATTTAACAAAACATTTAAAAATAATAATAAACAAATCCTATAATGATGATGATCACACAAGTGTTATTATCTTACAATAAGAATATTTTAGAAATATTCATGTAATATTAATAGTTAATTAAATTTAGATAATAAACTATAATATCCTATCTTATTCATTTTCTAATAAATCTCATAACAAACATTGGATATACATTCTATCAAAAACTTAGTTAAGCTTTTTATATATAAAAAAATACTCCCTAATCAAACATGGTTAAATTGTTCTGTTGTCAAATACTTTATGACTCATCTTTTTTTTCCTCTCTTTCTCATTTAAGGCTATTTATTATTCCATTCATTAAAAAAAATGATGTATTATATACACAATTTAAGAAGTCAGAAAAAGTTAGGTAAAAGTTGAATATAATTTGACTAAAATAACAGTATATTTAATGTATATTAAAAATAAATAAAGGAAAAAGGAAGAAGTGATAAATTAAAGTATATTTGAAAATAAAATATATATTAAGTTAAAAAATAAAAAATTTAAACATTCAACAGATTTGGAATCAGGTGAAAATTAAAAAGTTAAGAGGTATGCAACAAAAAAGAAACAATCGGTAATAATGCATAATTAATAAAAATTATTTAATTTATACATTAAATAGAAATAAAAAGTGGATAACGGTTAGTTTCACCATATCCAAAAAAATATTAATTTTAAATATGGATGAAGATCTCAAATTTGGAAACACAAATAATTCTAAGATAAAAAGTCAGGTAGAATTGTTTTTAGTAGTCTCAATTTTCTTTATTTTATTAAAAGTAATATTATATTACCTTACCAATTATTCTTCTCTTCATCACAAAATGATATTTGGTATTGGTAAATCAATAATCAATTAGTAAATACCACCATATAACACATATCACTTTTATATGTAAATTGGAAAATTTGTATGTTATTTTTACAATTGACACATTTTTCATTTACGATTAAATAAGTTAATAATCATTGTCAATAGTAAATTAGTAATGCGTGAATCATTTTGGTGGAGCCTTTTTAAGCTTATGAGTTCCCGAGTTCAAATCTCTAATGATATTAATAGGTTAAATAGAAAAATTTGTATGCTATTTTTACAAGAGATTAACACATTTTTCGTTTAAGATTAAATAAGTTACTAATGATTGTCAATAATAATTACTTCTATCAACAACTGCCTAAATCATTTTGATGGAGCGTTTTTTAGCTTATAAGTTCCTGAGTTCAAATTTGTAATGATACTAATCCGTTAAATACTTGTTATGAGAAATTTAGCTCTCATAATAATTGTACATTTTTTAAACAGTGATCACTCCCTCCGCATTGAAGGAAGAAAAAAGAAGACCTAATTAATGATTAGATTAAGTCGAAATAAAAAGAAACTGACTTATTTAATTATTGCATTAAATATACACCATTTCCAACACTTTCATATGTAACTGCTGCAGAATGTGAGCACACATCCTGTGTATAAAAAATGTGTCAGTTGAAAAAATCATTACACTCTTCCTCACAGGAAAAACATTTCACTTATGGAACATATTATATTTGTGGACTAAATTCTTATTAAAATAAAATTTTAATGTTTTGTTAATATTTTATTTGTTGTTTCGATAAAGATATATCTCTATGTGAAATTAGGATCTTCTTTATTATTATAAAGATAAGTTATTGTCTTTACACTTGTATTTAAGAGTAAAATTATTACATCAATATATTTAAAATGATAAAAGTATTATATTCTTCTATTTTTTAATATTATTTTTCATATCATTGTCTCTTAATTATTAGAAAGGATCTAAGTACTGTAGTCCGAATGAGATATCTCTCCATTAGAGAGTTAAACACACGTGCGGTGTTCATTACAAGAAAATGAGGTGTAAATATAGAACAAGATCTTTAATTCCAGAGAGGCCCTTTCTTCATATTTTCATACAATATAATTATACTAAATAATATAAAATAGGGAAATGGAATATCTCCTTATATAAGGAGATAAATCATCTCCTTCTGCCAATAAAATTATGACATGTGTCATGTTTTATCATTTTCTATAAAAATATTTTTAAAAATAAACAAAATAGCACACATGTCAGATTTTTACTGGCTAGAGGATATAAGTTATCTCATTATACGAGGAGATACATTATTCTCTATCAAATATTACTTTATATTAAATAATACATTTTGATTGATCCGAGACATACACCAAAAGTAGGGCATATCTTCATTAGCAAATGTGAGTTATATGCAACTTCTCCTCACTCACTGGCCAGGTAAAATACAAGTAAACAATATAAATACTGGTAACTCAACTTTTGAGTATCAAATTCACCAAAACCTGCAGAAATTTCTTTGTAATGGAAGCAAACAAGAAGGAAGGTGTAGCACCAAGTATGCAGCAAGATGGGTCTAACGATGAAAGGGTCCTCTCACATGTTACCCTTAACAACAACAATGACCTTCAGGAATTCAACCTCCCTTCACTGCCACTATCACCGCCACCCGTGGCAGCCTTTGGATTTCACGATGTTGTTGTAATGGCTAGTAAGGATTCATTGACTGTGGAGGAATTGAGTAAGAAATTATCTGTGGACTCTGATTTGAAGAGTAGTTGTGGTGGGAAGGGAGAGAGTAAGGAGGATCAATGCAATTGGAAAAGCTATTCTCCTCAAATGGGTGCATCTTCTTTCGTTGTAAAAAGGGTTGTGTCTCCTGAGGAGCTACTTGAACTAGCAAAAGTTGACCCTAAGAAAGCAAAAAGGTTCAGCATTTTCTTATAATCATTGCTTTTTTATCTTTGTTATATATGTTAAATTTTGAGATAACATAACCTTTACTTTGAATTGTTGAGTATTTTCCTGCATAAGTAATTTCAGCAACAAAGTTAAATGTGCTCATGATGCTTCATCATGATTTTTTTATTATAATTTTTAATTAAATTTGTTTATTTCAGGGTACAAGATTGTTGCACTAAGAATAGTTGAGTTGTTATGTGTTGTAGGATTCTTGCTAATAGGATATCTGCCACTAAATCAAAGGAGAGGAAAAAAACTTATGCAAAAGAGTTGGAGGGGAGGGTGAAAAAGCTTCAAGCTCTCTCAGATATGGTCGATGAACAACTTGCCATATGCAAAGTATGTGATTTTCTTTTGCAATATGTTTTACATTAACATAAATGCGGTAACTTTAATAAGGACCAAGTTTTGATTAATTTGTTAGAGTCTCACTACACTAACAATGATGGTGCAGATTTGTTTTACTGTAGTATCAACCCATTAATTTTAATGACCTTTTATTAAATCTGCAACAACTTTTATATAATGCAGAGAAACATTGCAACCAGGATTGCTCTGAATAACCAGTTCAAAATGCAAATTGAGGCTTTGGGACAACAACTACAACAAAAATGTGGTATGCATGCATGGTTCTATGCTTTTTTTTAATGTTTAAAATAATGGGTATTTGTGCTTTCACTCTCACATACATGACATTTACCTCAATAAATAAATACTGTCATTATTATACTTAAAAATGTCTATGTTATTATCAAACTATCACTTACTAAAACCATCCAGAAAAAAATGGGGGATCAAGCATATTGATTGCAAGTACCTTCAACATAATGTGAAAACTGTACTTGTGACTTGAAATTTACTTACATATTATGGTTTTGTTGCTTTCTAAATTTAGTATGTGAATATAAAGTTGACCCACTTTTGTTCTTGTAGCCCTCAGAGAAGCAATGAGGAAGGAACTGGAGTATTATATGATGAAAAATAATGAGTATGCTGTTGATATGGTTAATGATCCTTCTTCTACTGAGTTGGTATCTAAATTTTCTTCCATGTTAGCCTTGCTTCGCCAATGCCCTAATCCTTCATATCAACATCAAGGGACTCATCTGCAACAACAAATTTCAATGCCTCCTCTTCCTCCTTCTAATTCCTTTGGTCAAGCTTTCAATGAGCAATGTGGTCCAAGCTTCTATTACTTCAATCAACTCAATTAGTTTTCATATTATCAAAATGATCAATTGTTGGGGATGATTATCACAAGTAACATCTTCTTTAAACGCGTATTTATATTAAGGTGAGGCTTGTGAAGAACATTGTTCAACAATTGTCATTTGTTGTTATTTGTGTTTCGTAGTTTTAGGCTTAAATTTTAAGCTGTTGTTATGAACTTTATATAATATGTTTTATAATTGTAGCGTGGAACCAGTTTAACATTAAGATGTAGCAGTAAAAGCTACCTTTCGCTATATTTCTAATTATCTTTTAGAATATTTGTTGGTGTGAGTGAAACTTATTTCGGTCATTTTCTAGTAACCTTTATCTGCACCAATGGTTACATTTGATGAAAATATTTTAGATGTTTAGTATAAATATCGGTTGGGGAAATAATATCATTCCACTTCCTAGTCCATAAGTAGATATCATGTAGTAGTTTTGCATGGGGTTTAGTGAGAGTGCCACAAACTCATATCCAATATGAAAGTAAGGATTCTCTATTAATTGAGAGACAAGTACTACAAAAACAAAGGGAAAAACAACATGGTAGACATTTTTATTCTTTTATATATAATAAATTATCATATTTGCCATTAAAAATACTTGGAAAAACAAGTACTTGTCTCTCCATTAATGGAGATGATTCGGATGCTAAGCACCCTTAGGAGGTGACTTCCTAATTGTTGTTTATATTTCCAATGGAGTCTTTTTAGGACATTATTTGAAGCACTCTTGCCTTCCTAACAGTTCTTTGTGACTTGAAGTGAATTTTATTTTGTTTTTTATGTTTAATACATTTACTTTTTTCATAAAAAAATGTATTTTTATCAAAGTATATAAAGTATACAGAATGTTCTTGACAATTTGTTCGAATAATATAATCATATATATAAATAGATAGATAGATAACAAGCATAACAATTATATGAATAGCTAGTTTCAAGGTTGATTCTAAAGGACATATTAAACTCATTTAGCAAGATCCACGTTGAAGATTGTTCTCCATGTTTGTCAAGTATGTACTAAATGTAACTTAAGTAATAAAATTCGTTCGCTCATATAAAACTATCATTTCATGTTCCTTATTTTGCATGCCTATTTTTCAAAAGTTTCGTCCCCTATATATTAGCTAGTTTGTCCAAGAGTAAAGAAACATGTATATTCATTAATGAAAAAAATTATATTTGTCTACTCATAACAAATATCTTTACTTATCACAGTCCTCAAATATTGATTATAAATTTGAGAATTTTGAAACTTTGTTACATGTATACATATAGAGTATGCATGTTCATTGAAGAAATAGTGTCCACATAACTTGAAAGCAAACCAATTGGGTTTCACATTAGATGCAATGATACTTAAAAAATAATGTATTTGATCCTAAAATAACAATTGATATATGAGATTATTATCTTGAATCTTAACTTGAGTATGTAAGTTTAAACTGTTGGAATGAAATGTAATTTAAAATTCTATGCATTTCAAAAGCCCATTAATATCCAAATCTGGGCCAGTTTCAAAAGCCCATTAGTATCCTATACAAATCTTGTATTTATGTCAGCCTGTTATCTCATAAAGCTCTGCCTCATTTTTTTAATAAGAAATCATAAATATCTTATTGTTATAATATAAGGTTTTGGTTCAAATATCCTATACTAATAAGGGAATTAACTTGCTCTTTTGTAGTTCAAATGACTGAACAATTTTCCTCAATCATGTAGGATAAAACTTAAAAATGTTATAACAGTTTTCTTACCACAAATACTAACTAAAAATATTAAAATGAGAAAAAGTTCATTTGAAAACTTAATATTTTAAGTGGTGACTTTTTTTCTCTGTTTATATTTTTGTTTGTAAACAAAGTTTGTAACTATAAGAAGCTTAATTTATAAAAAAACATATAACCAAAATAAACAAAAAAAAATGATCTATATTTTTTATGTAAAAAAAACAGTATTTTTCCATGTGTTGTCGACAAAGTTTGATAATGACTCAAAAAAAAAACATGTCCATATTCATTGTACTAGATGGAGCCTATTGCAATGATTAAACTAGAAAAAATGAATAAGGTGATTGATTCATGTCATGAATACTTGTGTAAAACCTGTCCACATGCACATTCTTCATTTTAATTTTCATTTCAACAAATCGAATTTTCATTTCATTTGCCAGCTTGTGTTCATTTCATTAACTTTGTTTTCATTTTTTATTTCAGTCTTAAAAAATGTGTTTTTTCGTCTTTACAAAATGTACTAAATTTTCATTTTTAGTTCTTAGTTTTGTGTGTGTCAATCCTTGTATTTTCTAAACACTTTGTAGTTGATCAGTATCGTTAGTTTTTAGAAAAAATTAGTGAAGTATAAGTACTAAAATCAAAGTAACTTAATTTTTTTATATTACTAAAAATATCTTATATAAAAAATTAATTTTATTCAAGGTGTATGATTATCTTTCTGAACAATGTCCCGTACAAAAATCGAATTATTAAACATTTAGTGATTAACCCTCGGTAAAATTAGTTCTTTCAAAGTTTTCACAACTAGTATTAAGACTCTCGAAAATGTTTGCTATTTTTTTTAAGAGTTTTGAGCCTTTTGATATGACATGTTATGAAATTTTGAAAGTATAGTTTTTATGAGGAAAATATGGGTTTTTAGATATGTTAGAAGTTTCAAACTTATTTAATTATTTTGAAACCAAATATAATCGTTATACTAGCAAAGAAACACATAATCCAAATAAATAACTTCATAAAATTCAAATATAGAATTTTGTGGAGCTCCAAAAAAAACCAAATTGGTGGAGCTCCTAAAAAACTTTGTCATCGACAATGTCAATGATAACTACTTATATGAAATGATGTTAGAAACTCCCAAGCTTAAAGTTGCCCGTAATTTAAGCTTTTTATGGATTGTCTTTTTCTTTTCATATTCTTTCCTCTAAGTTGCTCTTAGATTAAGAAGGCCCCATCTCCCACTATACTTTGTTCCTATTTTCCAAACATTATTTTTCTTTCAATACAAAGTTGATATTCTCCTCCCCTATATAGCTACTGTAATTTGCTTTTCTCCCAAGTTGTAAAAGATTACTACTATTAATATAAAATTGCATTATTGTTACAAGAATAATGTTAAGACATTGGTTACGACAAATAACACACATCACATGAAGAAAAAAAATGCCTTTTACATCAATCTTTATATAGTATTTATCTAGTATTAAAAAAATGTACTAGTGAGTTTCATATCTTATTGCAAAATATGTCATTGCCTAGTATTATTGCAGTGATTTGATGATATGATATAAAGGAAGAAATAAAAAAGATGAAGTGTGGAAGAAAAAAGTTGAGAAATATAATTACTGACTATTATTATTAGCTAAAGTGATGAGTGAGAATGGAAGAAAAAAACTGATTGAGATTAATTGAATCTGTCCAATCAGTTAATAAAGCTAACATTTCCTTTGATCAGTTATTTTTTATCTTTCCGTAAATTATTGAGCTGGAAGTCACATGTTTTATTATTTATCAATTGCCTTGACTGAATTACATAAGAAAAAAACAAAAACTAACCCTGATACTAAGTTGGATCTGATCTAGTTTTCACATCACAACGATTTCATCTACTTTCTCTCTTCCTCCTCAAGAACCATACACGGATCAAGAGATTCCTATTTATTATAAGTTTGTGTAAATATAAAAAAAAAAAAGGTAACTTGTATAATTTCACTAAAACTCGAAGTGTTAGTGTAATTTATTCTTAATTAAATGTTTAATACTCAGATGGTTACTAAATTTTAGTTCTTCAAGATTTATCCATAAAATTAAGGTGTGGCGTGGTGATGTTGAGGACAAACAGTTTATTTAGACACAAAAATTTGGACACTAAACGTATTTCCTTTTTCGTATTAGACAAAAAAAATTATAAAGGCCTAAAATTGAAAAGTATAAAATATGCCTTATTTTTAAAAGTTAAAGCAAATGCACCGAAAATCAAATGTCAAACTCAAAGAAGATTTGCAAGTGTGATTGTCTTTCGCATGAGTCCAGCTATAAGGACATTATTTTCCGAAACAAGATAATTTATGTAATGATGAATGGGACGTGCAAAATTACTCAAAATATCAACTCTACCTACAAGATTTCATCTAATATATAATAAGGTGTTGAATATATATGGATGTTAATTATGTTTTTAAGTATAGCATGCTTGTAATTATGTGCACGCGTTAATTTTTTATTGAAAAACTATAAATGACATTTTTATTTATATAAATTGTGACAAATTAATTAGATTGGTATCCTATGCCACGTCGTAGCAGTGACAAATATTTCAATCACCAGAAAAAGTTTCGATTCTAGCGCTCTCAGTTCCACTCTCGTGACCTAGTAAGGATCTATCTGAGAACTAAGTATCATATAATAACACACAAAAAGTAATGTGTAATAACATTTATATCCTATGTTTATCATATAATTACATTTATGTGTAAAAACAATCATTTGTATCTCCATTTGTTGTTCATAGTGTCCATAATATAGACAAAATTCCGACAGTTTGAAAGAGAAAATATTTATTTTATTAATATATAGCAATTGATGGTCTTACAAGCCCTGCAAAACACAGTAGCTTGAAAACTACAACGCGTGCACGTACACGTACTATTTTAGACTGACACAACAGAAGCTAGCATTACTAACTACTTCGACACCTTAGCACAACGTTGCTTTACAGCTATCAAAATACAACATACCACAAAACCCAAAAGCATTTAAAATGATTGAAACCAAATCATATTAATACACAATTAACACCAACATTTATTCTTAATCTCTTCTTTATTTTGTGTAACTGTGAAGCGCTTCTTCTTTCCATCGCTTTCTTCATTCGTACAACATCTTCATATCATACGTACACTGATAATGATAATAAACACATGCAAATATTAGTAATCAGTTTAGACTTTAGACCATGTCATAACATAACTCGGTTTCAAACAATATATAAAGTACACAAATGATATAGCATGAAACTTAAATGCAACATTAACATGATCTTTATTAGGGTGGTAAACCTTATAGTTTGAATCAAGCATGTTGCAATTAAAACATACGTATTACAATGTAGATTTTATGAAGGAGGTTTACCATAGAGAGTAGTACTAGCTATGCTATCTAATGGTGGTAAGGAGGGGGAGGTGAAGCATAGATGTAGGAATGGGAAGGAGGTGGAGGAGATGGGTACTTGTAACCAGGCTTCTTCTGTGGAGTTGGTGGAGGAGAGTGGTGGTGGTACACTGGGTGAGGAATGTAGGGAGCTGGGTGGACTGGTGGTGGTGGGGAGTGGTACACTGGGTGAGGATAAGGGTGGGGAACAGGGTGTGGGATAGGATGTGGGTGAGGGTAAGGATGAACTGGAGGTGGTGGTGAAGCATACTTGTAAGACTTCTTAGGTGGTGGTGGAGAGTGGTACACTGGGTGAGGATGAGGTAGAGGGTGTGGGTGTGGTAGGGGGTGTGGGTGGGGTAGTGGGTGAGGATGTGGGTGTGGGAGAGGGTGGGTAGGGACTGGAGGTGGAGGGGAAGAGTACTTGTATGGCTTCTTAGGTGGTGGAGAGTGGTGGTGTGGGAGTGGGTGCGGGTGGGGCAGTGGGTGTGGATGAGGCAGTGGGTGTGGGTGGGGCAGTGGGTGAGGGTGTGGGTGGGGCAGTGGGTGAGGGTGAGGGTAAACATGCACTGGTGGAGGGGGTGATGAGTACTTGTATGGTTTCTTAGGAGGTGGTGGAGGGGATGCATAGTGGTAAGGAGCCTTAGGTGGTGGAGGAGAATGGTAATGGTATGCTGGAGACTTCTTGGGAGGGGGTGGTGGTGATGGATAATGGTAAGGAGCCTTTGGTGGGCTTACAACAACCACCGGAGGTGGTGGAGAAGGGTACTTGTATGGCTTCTTAGGAGGAGGAGGGGGTGATGCATAATGGTATGGTGCCTTTGGAGGGGCAACATGCACTGGTGGAGGAGGAGAATGGTACTTGTAAGTCTTCTTTGGAGGTGGTGGTGGAGAAGAGTAATGGTAAGAAGGAGATGGAGCCTTCTTAGGAGGTGGTGGGGAAGGGTAGTGATAAGGAGGTGGTGGTGAGTGCACTGGTGGTGGTGGTGGTGAAGGGTAGTGATAAGGAGGAGACACCGGAGGGTACTTTTTGGGTGGTGGTGGTGATGAATAGATGTATCCGTCGGCTGAGATTTGAGAAGGCAAGGATAGAGACACAAATGCCAACACAAGAATCAGAGTAGCAGAGACCATTTGGGACCCCATTCTTCTCACCTTACCACAAATTGGGTTCTAGCTAGGTATGCTCTTTGGGAAGCTAGTCATGCCCTTTATATAGTTTATTTCTTTACCCCACTCAACACAATATCTCGGTAACTTTACTTGAAACCATACCATAGTTTATTTACCTTTCATTAAAAAAGAAAAGGGAATAACACTATTAAGTTAGACTATGCTTAAACTTTAGTCTTATAACAATTTGTCCAATATGGAGATATTACTATGTTTTCTGTGGAAAAACGTTGAAATCTTTTTGATAGTCAATTTAGGAAATATGGTCATTCACTGAAGTTTTTACATTGAGAAATATAATAAAAAAAGGAAATATTACTTAGCTTCTCTCGTGTCATAATGGCATTGGAGACAAATTCATGATGCGAAAAGACAAGTCATCAGAGGTGGCAAAATCTTTTTTGATCAACAAAACAAAATTTTATATTAAAAGAAAATTAATTACAAATGCTACAAGAGAAAAAAGCAAAGAAAAGTAAAACAAATTTTTGGATTACAAATCAATACTGGAACAGGATATTGGGTTAGTAACCCATTCCTAATGAGTAAAAGAATTAGTGTCCCTCTCACTATTAATCCAAAGCACTCTAGCATAATCAAAAGTCTTCTCAAGTGAAAATTGGTGCTTTGGTGCAAATTATGGGGAAGATGAGTGGGGTAAAATTTGTCATTTTGTTTGGTTGAGTTATTTTTTGAACCTGAAGCTAATTCGACTTTAAATATTGATTGAATCGGTCTTTAAACCCGACCTATACATGATTAAATATAATGCACATTTATTTTAGATAAAAATTTCTCAATATACTTATTACTATGAATATATAATTTCACATATATGTAGATATTTTGTTGATCATATATATATATATAAATTAAGAGAATCACTAATATTTTAGACCAAAAAGATATCATTATTCTGTACACAGTTCAATAGACACACTTACAAATATGATGAGTAAGTGATCAAGGATGATATCATATTCGTCTCTTACACGACCATAAGTATTGACTCAGAATAATTTCTTAAATCAAAATCGCTCATAGACCTAATAAACCTTGACCATTCGAGTCCAATATTATAATCAAACCAGACCATAATGTTTCTTAATTTTTCTAATTATTCTCTCTTTCGGTTTCTTGATTTATTTTTGCATTTATCGGTTGTTTTTCTTTTAAATTTTCTCTTGCTATTTATAGAGTGTATTTTGTAACATCTTGTTAAATAATTTTTAAATCTTTTGTATTATTTAAAACAAAACTGTTCATAACTTAAGTTTTATAAGTACTAATTTTTAATCAAATAGTTACATGGGATAAAATTGGTTGAGAGAAATGTAATCATATCTAAAAATCTTTGTATAAGAAAATTACTTAATTTTAAAAATTTATAAAATTATTCAATATTAATAAATGGGTAAAATAATTATTTGAAAAAAAAAGTATTACTCAATTTATAAAATTCCAAACAATTTGCCGTGACTTTATTGTGCCTTTGCTCTTTATTTCTTTAATAATTTTATATAGAATAGTCTGATATAATTTGGTGTTCATGTAAGTCATGCCGATAAGTATCATGTTCCCTCTCTCCACTAATTTTTCTTCCCGACATGGTTGGTGAGAGATGGACACACAAGTTAATTTGTATTTCAGTCTAAGAGATTCCATTTATGAGTTTTATTTTTTATAATCATATGAGAGAGAGACTCAACATACTCAAATTTGTATTATATATAAATATATACAAAAGTGTACTCTCTTTTGTATAAGAAATTAATCATTTCTGATATATGTTGTTGTCTCTTTTAATAAATATTATTTTAAAAAATTAAATCTTTAACCATTCAATCATATTAAGGATCTAATAAATTTTATACTACTAGATTAACATTCGTAGTGTATAATGAACAACATGTTCTATGGTTTTTACTCTGTATTGGTGTACCCGATTAAAAATGTATTTTTGAAACTTACTCGTATCATCGTGACAAATACAATGTCATGTACCAAGACAGACTTCTCTGAAATTATAGGGCAAGTCTTGATTTTTCTTTTACTTTTGTCAATGTTATCTTATTATAATTAAAAGAAATAAAACAAAAATGTCATAGCTTATGTTTTGTTTTTGAAATATAATATTTGTCTAATATTCGAGAGTATTCTCTTTTGACTTAAGAAAATGTTATATTTTAAAATATATTTAAGATAATAGTTTTTTAAATTTAATAAAATCTCATCTTATTTTATATTATGAGAGTTCATAATTGCATTTCGTAATATTTTATACTTAACATATGATGATTCTTGTTTTCTTAACCACCGTTTTTAAAGTGGATCTAGATTCACCGAGGCCACAGCTTGCAAGCTAAACAGGGAATAAAGTAGTAGCTACTAATTTAAATTATTATCAAACAGAAAAATATCTTTGTTAAATCATTAAATATTTATAATCTGTCGATTCTCATCTTCACATGTCTTATTTTGAAAATACATAGGTGGTTGTCTAACTTTCTTCCATATTTGTTTGCTAGTCGAACACTTAAAAAGAAAAGAAGAGTTTAAAATGTATGCAATGACAATCTAAAGTTTTTATATTGTTAATATATTATTTACTATTGATTTTTATTACTTTTGTTTGAAAATCAATGATGATTTATATAAATCAATTGTGAATGATTGACTGATAGTTTAAAAACCGTGTATATAAATATTATATTCAAGAAAAAAGACTTTATGGTAAGAGGGTGTAGCAGCCTCAATGATTTTTTTTTGTTCCCCTTTTCTCTCTAGATCTAGTCAATTCATAGAGTTCATGGAAGACATTATTATTGCCCCACCGCTTGCACGTTATAAGAAATTTTAGGTAATTTAAGAACTAAATATTTTATTTTCACATATTAAATTTCACAATAACAATAATATTTTTTAAATATCATGTATATATAATGTACCACACGACTTTATATATTCTAAAACGTTGTTTATATAGAAAATCCCATCAAAAAATTGTTTGGAGCATTTTGCATGGCGGCATTTCTTAATCTGTCATAGTCCTTTTCCTATAAAGACAAGAGTAGCCTATCACATCCTTTTTCCTTTAATTTATAGCCTTTTTGAAATTTTGGTTGTCTAAATTAAAGTATCAAAGTATTACCTTTTATTTTGTTACTTTAAACTATATACACTTAGTATTTAAATATAAAAATGCTTTATCGGAATTGATATATGTTATACAATAAACAATTCATTGATATATCTTATACATTATTGCTCATATTCTATGACCATTGACCATATAATACATCAAGCAGGATGGGCTTTACAATAATATTCTATTAATCAATCAAAATAAGTAAGATAGCTTATTTAATTCAAACTACTTATCTTCTGAAACCAAAACCTGACAAGGGTTTTGATTTCCTCATCAAACTACTCTTCCTGCATTAGTAATTGCCTCAAGTTATAATAAATCATAGGGATAAAGGCAATTAAACCCCTTACAAGTTACATCATAGAAAAAATGAGAGACAATAAAATATTAATTAATGTTTTTATCAGGAAAAGTTGAAATTTTCATTTACTTTTTTTCTAGAGAAAGGTTGCACTCAACAAAAGCCAAATTAACGAAAAGAAACGTGAAAGATATTTTTATTATTTGCCCATACTTATACCATAAGTAGGTAAAAAGGGTTCGTAAGCATATATATAACTTTTGTTCCAATGTATCCCAAAACTAGGGAATGTCCGCAAAATATAAGGTATGTATCCACACGGAGTTATTAATATATAATAACCTAAAACAATAACGTGGTCGAGCAGACATACACAAATCCTACAACTGCGACTTCTATAGTAAATTATAGTAAGCTAAACTGGTAAAGAAAATGTAAATTAAACCAAAGTACAACAAGGCACATTACCATATAAATACTTTAAAATACCCAACCTAGATAGAAATTAATGACATGTGGTTCATCTTAATTAATGATTCGTAGAGCAGCGATACGACGAAGGAACCATATGGGAAGAAGCAAAGTAACATATTATATAAAATAATACGCATTGCACGTTATGGGATGCCTTTGTACCAAACATATCGATATTCAAGTGGTGTAAGATCTGATTGAATCTCCAAGGTCGATGGTTCAATTTCCGTGAGCGACACTTGTTTGGAGGGATAATCACAGACCTCGAAAGAAATTAATTCTTTACCCAAAAAGGTAAGAAAATACCCTTAATAGTACTAAAAAAATATAACGCTACCATGCCGTGGAAACTTTTACTTTATTTTTTAAATGTGATTTTTTGTGTTCGACTGTAATAATTTTAGTAGAATCAACACTATTTAAATGAATGAAACTCAACTATAAATTACTCCACTTACAAGTTCCAACACAATTTTAATGCGAAAATATAAAGTTGATTCAAATTTCAAAATTATAGTTTATAAACTTAGGACTATAAATAAGCCTAGCTGAGAGTATGTTGACATTAAAAGCATATGCATATTATATAATATTCACCGTCATATATTGCTATATTGCGTCCACATGCAAACAGCGATCAATCAGGTACATAATAGAAACAATAAACACATATATTATAGTGTATATGCAATGGGAAGGTACCAACTATACCTACCAACCAAGTCCAATATATTAAAGAGATTATATTGATCTTAAATAGAAAAAACATTCATTATTAAAAGGGTGAGATATGTTTAGGTGTCAGATGCCCATATAGTAATTCTTGCATTAATTTGGGTCATTGGGTGTTATAATTAATTGGATTATAGATTTGTAAAATCAAATAAATTTCATTCCAATCAGGCTAAATTGAGTAAACATCATTTTAAAATAATTTTTTAATTTAATAAATTTAAAATTAATTTCAGTGCTTGTTAGATCGAGGCTGATGTGGGAAAAATCACCATTGCTGGCCATATTATTTTTCATTTTTTAATTTATTTAATGCAATTTTCGAAATTAGTGTCCAGTACTTCAGTTTCTCGAACCAATTTATTTCTTCAAAATTTCAACTTCATTATGGCTCCTAATTAGGGTTCCTCTTGTATCTCTGAGTAATATGTATGTATAGAAGTTTGTGCACATGAATTATTCTTTTTTTTAGTTTCCAATCTCCAAAAAAATGTTCTTGTGTTGTCCCTGGGGTAAACTCAACCTAAGAACATTCTTATCTGAATAATAACTATGGAAAAACACCATTATGCATAATTTGTTAAGTACCGAGAAGAATAAGCATTAATTTAAAAAAAAAAAACTTATTTTATAATTAGAAAAATATGATTTCAGTTACCGACAGAGAGAGGATAACATGAAAATGGCTGCACAATCCACACACTAAACCAACACCATCATGTAAATAAAAAGATTTGTTTTTACAAATCATATCCTAACACAGATGATGTTGAAGTAAAATAAAAATAATAATTTTTTTAATTAATATGATATATTTTTATTGATGTAATATATAATTTCGAATGACAAATCCGATAATAACCTCATCATACACACAGCCAAAAACAAAGAGGAAAAGTCAAAGTGTTTCACATGAAGGGCAGTTTATCTGTCCTCAACTCTTTGTCTTCATCTGAAGTGGTTCATGTGACTTCACTCCAACTCCTCATACAAATATAACTGCATTAATTCATCGCTGATGTTATTTCACTTCTAAATATTTATTCATATTATTATTTACAAATCATAATTTATAAATTCAATAATAAATAATTAAACATAATTATTATTTTTCATGTACATTCTTACATGGTATATTTAAGAACCAGCTCTTAAAAAATATGGCCAAGAGCCCAAGAGGTAGCATCGCAGAAACCATAAAATAAAAATAAAACCAAAATAAACATTCGAGTTTAATTTTATTCATCAAGTTTATATTGGAGATTATAAAAATGTGAATGGAGTCTCTAACTTTACATAATACCAATCAATTAGGTTCTCCATATTTTAACTTGCATGTAATATAACTCAACTAATTGATTGTAATTATTTTTATTATTTATATATCTATATATATATATTCTAAGTTCCTAAATGTAATGCATACATTTGTAAGTGACGTGGAGGCATTATTTTGGAAAAATAAAATCTAAGAATCTGAATGATGAAAGCAACAGCGATTGTACAGGGCCTAAGAGCTTCAATGATATTATTATTATCTGTTCCCTTTTTCTCTCTCTAGATCTAGTCAATTCATACTAGCTACTGGTACACTCTATACACTAGATTATTGCCCCACCGCTATCACGTTATGAGAACTTTGACATATATCTAATTCACAATAACAATTATATTTTTATATATCATGTATAATGCACTACACTTTATATATGGAAATATGGAAAAAGTTGTTTACAATACATAGTAAATTACATCAAATAACTCATTGATACATCTTTATACATTTGGTATATTACATTGATATAACTCATTGATATATCTTATGCATTATTGCTCATATTTTATGACCATTGACCATATAATACATAATATTATATTAATCAATCAAAATGAGGAAGATAACTTATTTAATTCAAAGTTTCAAACTACCTATCTGCTGAAATCAACACTTGACAAAAGTTTTGTCTTTCTCATCAATAGATAGACAATAGGCCCTTATAACAAAGAAAAAATGAAATATATTATAATATTAAATAATGATTTAATCACCTTTATTTATTTTTCCTTTAAAGTAAGGTTGCATTTAATAAAAGCCAAGTCCAATTGCACGAAGTAATGCCTCAAATTAACTAATTTTTTGGGTTAACTGAAAATAAGCGTGAAAAATATGTGTATGCAGGATGGCCTTCTGAAAAATAACTAGAATATTTTGCCTCATTTTATGTGCAACTTGATTTGACTAATCAAACAATTAAACTTTTAAATTAAATATTTTTTAATTAATCACAACAACAACTAATACATGAAAAGTGATATATTTATTGAGATAACAAATATACTTCACATTTATATGTTTTGGTTAATTAATTAAGAAATATTAATTTATTTTGTGCTCTAATATTAGTGTGACTTTAAGGTCCTCTGTCTAACTTGTATACATTTACCTCTCTTTCTACCTCCCAACACAAAGAATCCAATGATGAATCTGTTTTGTTGCTTTATGGCACCTGCAATTCCAATGCAAATTCTACTTTATAACTTGCTTTCACTCCTCCCTATAATAATAACTCCATTTTATAAATATACCATCCTTTTTTAAACTCTCATATTGTTGATAGTAATGTTTGATAAAAGACTATATTGTTTGAAGTTTCATATTATGTAGTATAACAAATTTAATGTGATATTTAAGCTATGAGGTTGTCTGACATAATAAATTACGAAATCTGTGTTTTCTAATATAAAGTTTTAAGAGCCATTTAGGATTAACCCAAAATTTATGGCTGCAGGTGAGTCTCTCTTGATGATTAGCATAGTTAAGAGAAGACAATGATACAAAGGGCAAGTATATACTTTGGAAGATGCTATGCAAAAAAGAAAAAACAAACAGATTTCTGAGACTTTTCCTTTAGTTACAGGAAAAAAGAATGCTTTTCCACATGGGGACAGAACAATTGCCTATTTATCGCTTTTACATGGTCCCAGTTTTGTGAGTGCAATCTTTTACACGCAACCTTTGCTTAAAACGATTTAAATTTTTTACAACATTAATATTATATAACAAGGTATGGTCTAATCGACCCTACTTATACTTGGTTGATTTTGTATCCATATATTTTGAAGTATAGTAAGGAAATATATGTAAAATATATATTGTACAAATAATATAACTTTTTGGGAATGAGTATACATAAGTGTGGCAATGCTTGTAGTTTCTTCTTATCTACCCTATGAAATTATATGTGTGGTCAATTCTTACGTCAAAAGATATATTGAGATGAGTGAATGAGTATAAGAGAGGTACTTTTCCTTACACTTTTTTTACAGTGAAGTGTCCTAGTAATTTGGACACATGGGGCTATAGATAAGGAATCCCCACTAAATTGGGGGAAATGAAAACAACACACTTCTCTGTTCATTGGTAAACAAGTAATAGAATGGAACATTATCTCAACAAGAAAGAGGGTTGCGTGTAGCCCAAAAAAAAGAGAGGTAGACAAAAATAAGGTAAAAAAAACTACAACTCATTTATATATTTTATATGATTTACACTTTGTTCTCACATTCTTAGTATATATTAGAACGGTTTTTAAATATTATTATTATAAGGATTTTAGTAACCATTTCCTTAGGATAATATATATATATACTCTTGGAGACATACAATGTGCTTAAACAAGGAAAGATAGAAGAAAAGCCAGAACTACGTTGCATAAATTAGAAGATGATGGAGGTTGATTAAATTAGCAAGTCCAACATTAACTATTTTTTATAAACATGATTTGATGCTTTTCATCTTTCAACATGAGTATCCATTTTATTAACTTTTTTTTAATCTTTTAGCAAATTAACCAATCAGGTAGATCAATAATGTGGGGTGTATTTATTTTTCTAATGTTCTCTATGGGGACAATGTTTGCAGCAAAAATAATCGTATTGTTATTTAGACCTCAATAATTGTTTTTTGTTTTACATATATTCTCACACTAGAGGCAATCCTGTCCAAACTGAGAATATCTTTAGGTATGTGAGACCACTATCCTAGCAGAAATTTTTTCATTTATAAGACTCGAACCCAAAACTTTATTTAATGGAATCAAACATATACTATTTGAACCGAATGCCTTAGTTTCAATAATTGCTTTAACCTTCAAAAGGAGATGGACCACTCTAATCCGTCAATGAAAAATTATAAAGTCAAAATGAGATTACTCTTTGAAAGGGATACAATACCTTTTTCCTTATATAAAACAATTATTTATTTGCTTCAGAATCAATACCCAAACCGACTGCATAGCGCATTTTTTCTTAAAAATATCATAAAAAGATATATATACCAACAATTAAGATTTTTTACACTATCAATATATCATCATTTATTCATTTTCAATAATCATTGACTCTTAATTAAATCTTTATCCCATCAATGCATAAATATTCACTTGAAAATATTACTGAATTATATTCCAGAGAGCCATTCACCAAAACAAAAAAAATTCAGACCCTAAATCCTCCCTCTATAATCATCTTTTTTATTACTTGAAGAATTAGCTTTGAAATACATACACGTCGTGTTTTCAAAATGTTAAGATACTTTTTAATAGTTTAAGCTCCAGTAATTAATAAAATATATAGAGGTATGTTAAAAAATATATAGCATCTCTATCACTCAATTATCATCATCACAGTACAATATGGTGCATAGTCAAATCAAATTATTTTGTATTTAAATATTTTACAATTAAAATCTTATTAAGATAATTTAAAGAATCTCTTTTTCAAAATAAAAAATACTCAAGCCAAAACATATATTATGTATCACATACAGAAATGTTTTTCCCAACTAACAAAGATTCCCATTCATATTTTTTCTACGTGTCAAAATTAAATAGTAGATGTAGAAAAAAATAATAAGAGGCTCCTAAGAATATGGAAAGTAAATGTATGTGCTCTTACCATTGCATCAAATATGCTGTAATGGAATAAAAATAATTATGAAGATATAAATGGATAAAAAGTACTTATTTGAAATATAAATGGATGATTTTGTTAAATAAATTATAAAGCACTCCATTTTAATTAAACTTTTCACAAATATTGTGTCAGTGTTGATTTTGCATAACTGGGATAAATTTTATGCATGAGGCATAAATATTGTAGGGCAAAAATAAAAAAAATAAAAAAAAAAAGAAGTAACAACGAAAATTGGAAGGTCATCTAATTGATGATTTTATATACACTACAATATAACATATATGTAATGGCTAAGGGTACCTATCCAAATTAAATGTAAGACATATAGCTTAAGAAAAAAAGAGAAAGATCAAAAAGATTTAAGATAGAAAAAGCTTAGACATAAACTCAATGGTGTCTGGTTCCTTCATTTCCATTCATGCTTTTCTACATTTTTGCTCACTGTAAAGATAAACTATTGATGTGGAACTTCCCTTCATCTAACATTTTATATGATGATTATGAAACATGTGAACTAGCATTTTGTGTCGATTGGTTGGAAGACTTATCTGTGATTCGAACATTGTACCTTTCGTATACCTTGTCGCGGTTCTCCGACCACCAAATCTCTGCTTGGTGCTCTCCGAATCTTCTTCGGCTGCATATACAATTATGATCAAACATTTTACACATGCTAGAAAAATTATACATCTTAGTTAATGTGACAGTGATCGTATATGAGTTTCAGGAGCCAGAAACCAGCCTGATCAATATACTGACCTAGTTAAAGATACCTCCGCATGCAGAGTTGTAGAACGAGTAGAATTTTTCAAACCAGTCACACGATAAAGATCTTTAAATTAAAAAAAACTAATCCGATTAATCACTACCACTTTGACCATTAGCACTGGTAAATTAATAGATATATCTAAAATTGATTGTCATGAATAACTGGTAGAATCGAATAAACATTGCAGGGAATGTGGAGAATTCTTTAGTTACCTAAAGCGCACTCGCTTCAGATCACGGGTTCCATCACGCAGAGCAGTGAGTGTTATATAGACACCAGGTTCATACTGTTCAATCCATTCTGCCTCAATTTGATTACTATCCGAATTCCTTGATGCTAAACTGCTCTCATCCTCTTGGAAATTCCCTGAATCCCTACCATCAACTGTAGCATCTGATGTGTTACTGTCTCTCGCCTGAATCATACCACTCCCATTTGGCAATTTAGCATCAGGGTAATCATCTCTCCCATTAGAGGTCACAAGCCTCGTGTTTTTCTGATAGAGGTTAGTTCCATAGCTTCCTGGCAAATTCCCCTCAGCTCTATTATTCATCATAGAAGATTCAAGTCCCATGGAAGCCAAACTAGAGCTGGTGATTGACTCTGCCCTGGAATGGCGCTCACCATTTGAGTCCGGATAATGGACCGTGTTTGGCTCCAGGCCGTTGGGCTGGTAAGTTGGTCTGATGTTCTCAGCATCATAAACACCCGGAGGAAGCCTCTCAGCCAGATCTTTGAGCTGAAACAATGTAACAAGCATATAAGTAGAAGTGTAGACAGCAATACTATGAGTATAAGGAACAAAGGAATGGAATGTAAGGGGGGAAATTTTACAATCAAGAAGACAAGGGTAAATAATATTCAACATGACCCAGGCCTGAATGTTTAAGTTGCTGAAATAGTGTGATGTTAATTATTTAGTATAATAGAGTAACTAAGAAAACTCAAAACGACATAACTAACAATATGAGAAGGGAAAATAAAAAGACACCCTTCATTTATCTCCACGATAAAATTTCACGCATAAAATTCCATGCATAAAAAGGTAATGCTTCTCAAAAACCAATTTTATATGTTGTTACAGTCAGAAAATATTATGTAATGCATGGTTTAATCTAGATATCCACTTTATTCAAATAAAATCAAGGGAAATTTTAAATACTGCATATATAAAGCTACTAAACAGAAGGAACCAAACCAAAATAAACTCTTTCAAAGACATCCGGTTCAAAGAGAAGTTCATTAACCAAAATTTAACCTGTGCTGCAAGTGACTTTATGACTTCTTTTGCAGCCCTGGACTTGGAAGATTCCTCAGCAGCCAATGTCATAGCTTCCTGGGTCTTTTTGGCTGACCTTTGAATCTCTAATTCTTGCAGTTCACATCTCTGCTTCAGGATCTCAACCTATGAAAACTTATATTAGATGCTTAGATCTCTTTTAATACCATAAATAAAGATATAAAGCATAAAGACATGAAATAAACATTTCTAGCAACCTGAGCCAAGCGATACTGCTCGTGTTTTTTTACAAGGTCTACTTCGCCGGCTCGAACTATTATTTTTAGGTGCATGCTCAACTTATAAGAGGGAAGAAAATTAAAGTGGAGGAAAGCTGCACTACCAAAGCAGGTACCTTCTGCTCTTTAATTCACATGAGATGAGGGGAAGCATAGTATACCTGAGAGCGTAACTTTAGAACTTCCTGGTTCAAAAGTTCGTTTGTTTTCTTCAAACTATCAGTAATGCTCTTTGAGAAGGAAAGTCCTGATGTTGTTGGAATAGGAGTAGCTGAACGAGGAGGGCTCGATCTTCTAGAGAAAGGGGACACAGATCTGGAGCTCACTCCAGATGATGTAGGAATAGGTCTTGGAACTGTTCTTTTCAGATCATTTGTAGTAGAGAAGACAACATCTTTGAGCTGTAGCAAAGAAGGTGTTTGTGTGGTCCGAACAAGAGAGAAGGTATCAGCCTTCTTCCCTTGTTTGGCTGCCTTACTATCTAGCTGCTTTATCAAGTCCATATTAGAAGGAAATGCTGACTTTGACAATCTTAGCTCAGACTTATCTAACCTGTCTTTGTTTTCACCCGACAAACGAGGCAAAGCATTCCTCCGATTATTGTTGCTAGATTCTGCAACCTTGTTCAATTTTGCATAACAAGAATCACAAACACGATATAGCTTCCCGGGATTCGGAGCCAAGGCTGCTCTTAATGCTTTCCTTGAACTGCAAGAATGACAGTGCACAAGTCCACAATTGTAACAGTTGTGCCTCTTTCTAGTGAACCCAAATGCCTGTCTACAAGTAGAACACTGAGACTGTTCAGCACCGGATACCCACTTATGAAGGCATATAGCAGTAGAGTAGTTTGAACCACATGCAATATATTTCACATGTCTATCCTTCAAAGCCTCAACCAAAGTTGGTGTTTTCCGATCTTCAACATCCCCATGACCCAATCTCCCATTTGCACCCTTCCCCCAAGTATAAACTTCATTTTTGGATGTTAAAACAGTGACATGATATGCCCCGCATGCAATTTCTTCAACTGACTCCCCAGCAAGGTTGTGCTCAACCAAACACGGAAGCTTTCCATCTGACTGAAGATTCCCAAGCTGACCATAAACAGTGCTCCCCATTGTAAAAACATGTCCAGATGTAGTCAGGACTACTGTCAAACTGTGCCCACAAGCAATTTTATGAAAATTGTAATCGATAAGTGAAGGCACACAAGTTGGTTCAAGCCGGGCCTCTTTGTCTCCTTGTCCAAGGCGATTTTTATCTCCATCGCCCCATGTAAACAATTTACCTGACGATATGCTTGAGCTGGATTGTGTGACAATAACCTCTACAACAGCTGCAGTATGCCACACTCCGCATGCAACAGCTGTTGTCCTCAACCCAGATAGGGATTCAACTTCTCGAGGATATGAAACACTCTCCCTGTCTCCATGGCCCAGGGCACCAAATGTTCCATCACCAAACGTAAAGAGCTGCCCGGTTGAAGTTATCAAAGCGGTGTGCCATGGACCACAAGTGACTAAAGCAACTTGAAGCCCCTCCAGTGGACCTGCAATTCTCTTTGGTATCCAATGACTAACATCAGTTCCATGGCCAAGAAGCCCAGCATTATGAGTACCATCACCCCATGTATATAGTTCCCCAGCCATTGTAACAGCACAGGTATGGAACTCCCCACAGGCAACAAAATCAACAGTTGAAGAAGTCAATGCTTCAACTAAATGAGGCTGAACCACATTCTTCCCAACACCGTGGCCAAGGCGTCCTCCAGATTCTTCACCCCATGTAAAGATTTCACCTTGCCTTGTGACTAGAGCAGCATGTTTAACACCACACGCTATTTGAAGTACATCTAAAACTACATCAGACTCCAGTGGCCGGGGGAGGAGAACATCTGCCCTCGGGCTGACATAACTGACACCTTTATCAGCACCGATTTTCACAAAATTCTCACAGATAACCTCCCCCCAGATGTACACATCCCCAAGAGCATCATAATCATCTGGTGCAGAACCGTGACTGGATGTGCTGGGAGCACTTGAGACACTAACACGAAAAACATCTGAACTTGATCCTTTAACTTGCATATTTGATGGGTTTGATGGTGCAAGCGACCTTTCAAAATTTAAGGTATTCTCAGGCTGAAAGGACTTTGGAGAAGCATTTGGCAGACTCACAGAAACGTCAGGAGAACTGATGCCTCGTGAAGCACTAGCTGAACTTTCACTAGTCCTACTTGATGTTAAATCTCTACTATCCTGAAATTAATCGAGCCAGGAAAAATTATAAGCAACTTGGAAAGTATTTTATATTTACAGTTATCATGCAGTATAATGGCATTGGGAAAAATAAAGTTTTGAAAATGTCTAATACAATTAGCGCATAGTTTACCAATAAATGCCATGACCATAAAAAATTGAAGTAGAGTAGTAGACAAATGCCACAATAAACTATTCCTACACTGTGATGGGAAAAGAATAAGAGTAAGCAAGTATCACTTTGTTTCAGAAACTGCAATATGAAACCTTTCTGGACAAAAGTTATTAAATCGTATAACAAATATTGGCTTTTGGCTTTCCTCACAGGAAACAATATTATTCTTCTCATGAAGCATAAAACCAATAAGTTCTCTCTATTGTGATTCATCCAAACCAAAATTGGCGCAAGAGTAAGATTATCATTTTTCCAAGTTCAAAGAAACAAACCTATGCAAGTATTCTTGTTATTTTAGTGAGGATTTCTTATCCTCATGTTGTAATTATGCAGATTGACATCTACTGCTATTTCTTTTTCTATCAAAAGAAAAAAGAAACCTAAACAACTAAAATAACATAATTAAGAAGACAACAAGTAGGAGTTTTTACATCAAGATATAAGCCCCCATCACTCCATCCATCAATTTTGGAGCGCCCACCTTGACCAGAAGATATTAGTGCTTTGAGACCAGAAATCCACACGTCGGCCTCAGCTTTGTCCTTGAAAATCTGAAAAGCAACAAAAGTAATAATTTATAATAATGGAAAATGCAGAAAAATTCACACGATAATTGTGTTGTAATTGATGGGGTTTCAGAAGTTATCACCAACCAAGTCAAGGGATCGCTTCCCGTTGTTATAAATAAGTGAAAAAGACAAATAGTCCTTCTCCGGATGCAGATAGCGCTGGAAAACAGCCTGCCGGAAAAAATAATTAAATAACTGAAGAATCAGTTTACAGAACAAAGTATTGAAATCACTTAGACAATCACAAAGAAGTAATAAAATAGAGGCGTAGAAATCTCACAGTTCTTTGTCCGGGAATAATTCTAGAGACAGATGATAGCTTCAGGCTTCTTTCTCCACTACTTGAAATCCAGATTAAAGATGACTCATCCTGTGGTTTTCAGATATTTTAATCAGTACAACTATTGAACTAGAAATAACTCGAAGGAATATCGTAAATATAGCGAACTCAAATGAGTGACAAATTCCAAGCCTGTCAGCGTGAATATTAACTTCTAAACTACAACATAGGAAGCAACATATAATATATATATATATTCTAATAAAAAAACAAGAGTAAGTCTGTAAAAGCATACATCAAATTTAGAAACATAAGCGTCCAGCACTAAACCTACAGAATCGCTACTAGTTAGCATCAAAGTGAGTAAATCTGACATGAATCTAACACAAAGATTTCAAGTTTTTTTTTGTTTCTAGTTAACCATTGCTTATTATTATGACTCCAGTGACTATACTAAAACTGAAATGTGGCATAAAAACCAACAAACTAGCACATAGCCCAAAACTCATGAACCCGTTAATTAAGAAGTCAATTAACTATTTGGGCAACATAAATTTATTTAAAAGATTTTCAAAACTTGTACAAGAAATACATGAGGACACCCTGTGGATGGCAATGAAGCAATGGCACCACATAATTTATTTTGATCACAATTTCCATTTCTAAGACAGCGTAAAGAATAGGACCAAAAATCCTGTGCTAAACCACAAAAATGTGGATATTAATAGTAATAACAAATAATAGCCTGCAACTAGGGTTTCAGGGAAGTATTGATTTTAGCCAACAAATGAATTAACATATGGGCATACTGTTAAAATTAAAATGCATCAAGTTGCAGACACTAGTCCCATAATTCCAAATTTTGAAAAAGGGGAAAGAAGATGGGGACAGAAAAGATTAGGAGCAGGCTACAGTCATCACATTACCAAAAATGTTATTTTGACAACTTACGTGTGACAACTTTTAGTTGTTCTTTGATTTTCAGTTGGTTTTTTGGATATACGTGTAGACATAAAAGATAAAAAGTAAGTGAAAGATAGAGATAGTTTGGTTTGTTGTAGAGAAGTTGACAAATGTTAGTTGTTCATATAGCGCTACTCATACATTAAAGTTAGTCAGCGATCACGACTGCTCTCTTCTGATGAAATTAAGATATGTAATCACAGAGCACAGTAGCAGAGACAATATGACAACTTTAATCCTAGAGAAAAATGAAAGGAAGCCTTGTAAGGTCCACTTCCAGAATATAAATTCAATTATAAGAAACCATTAGAAGAACAAAAGCCACGCCTTATCCTACTACGTAGGAAGCTACATGCAACAATGGATGTCATTCCCTTATTAGAAACCAAATTTTCAATAAAGTCATGTAAAGTAAGGTCTTTTTAATTGTGTCAGGCAGGGAACTTCGAAATAGATTTTCCCTGTGACAAAAGGGTGGATAAAAACATTAAAAATAGATTTCTGTATTATATGGTACAAATAAAATCAGCCAACATACAGAAGTAGCCATTGTCCAACTATCCTTACATTGGAAAGTCTAAATGGACAAAACTTGGGCTTTCCCTTACGACCATATTTAAGCAGTTGAGCACCCCTTTTCAAAGCAATCAACGCCTGCAGAATGAAAATGTGGCATGGTAAGCAATGTGAAAGACTAAACAGATTAATTGACAAATTAATATTAACAGAAGAAATACAGCAGGTTTGGAGAAACGAGAAATAAGAATGATCTAAGGCATCTTGTATTACATATGTTGCGGGGTTTCGTAGGATATCCATTAACGTTTTAAAATATTCAGTTTCTTTGAGAAGCATATCTCTCTTTCTTCTTAACATTTTCACCAAGGTTGGAGGCTGGAAATGTTGAGTGTTAAGTTTTATAGTTCCACATCGATTGAGTATATGAGCGGAGAACCATTTATAATGACTTGGACATCCCTCCCCTTATAAGCTCGCTTCAGGGGAGGAGTTGGACCCCGACTACTCTAATCTTTATAGATGGAGTTAAGCTCAATTATTCGAACATTGTACAAGCCACAGATATTTCCCAGAACACAATGATAATTTTCCAAGCAATCAACATTAACTGCTGGGTTAACTGCACTAGACATTCAACAATATTAATGTAAGGTTCAATGTCCTGTTTCAAACGAACCACAAAACAGTTGAGAGGTGCTGCACTATCAACATTTTATCATTCATACATGGCATCAAATGACATCTGTTGTCCTACATTCACATCATTAACACTTGTCTGTTCATAACAAGTTAAACCAAGGTGTACCTATCCTTTTTTAGGCACCCTAATCAAAGGCAACTGGTAAAGCAATAATTAATTTACTCAAATGCACCTCTTTAAAAGGGTCAAGAAAACCACGTCATAATGAGAAGAAGAAATTTTCAATAGAAATTATATCCTAACTTTCGTTAGTTTCTGGACTGGACGCATGGTCCAGGGCTCAACATGGATGGCCTTGTCTAGTGACACTGCTTCCTGCATAACGGTTATGATCCTGGCCGAAAACATAGCACTCCTAAATTATAGCAATGGTCGTGTACTTTGAGGCAATGCAACTAACCTAATCAAGAAACTTAGGGCAACACTATAAATACCGGATATTGCTACCCAGGTATCTCATTCTCATCCTTTACACACATCAACATGGATGGGCACGTCTCATAATGCCACTACCCTGCATAACTTTATGACCCTAGCCTAAAATATAGCAAACTGACATTCTTGAATTAGTAACCATCATGTACTGGATGAGGCAGTGTAACTAACATAATCATGTCACCCAGACCAAGAATAGAAATACACATATTGTAACTCAGGTAGCTCATCTTACACATACATTTCTCCTCTCTTGCCACTTGTAGTGACTTGAGCATCAAAGTATCTTTACAAATACACCCCCAATTCCCCATTAAAGCCAGCACGTAGGAAATGAGCATAATCCCAGATATCATTTGTGTCAGCGTCAAGGTAGGAGGAGGACATGACCAAGTGATAATCTTTAATGGTGGGCTAACCAAAGAACCACATAAGCGGACCTAACATCACTTATAACCCAAATCGTTATGCGTTCCTCATTTTCTCATGTAATACTTACCTCACTCACACTAGTACTCCTAACAAATTGTAACCAAGTTACATCAGTTAGGTCAGACAAAATACATAAATTTATGCTCTTCTCACTCTCAGGTTCACACTTTCCCTAAATTTTGAACTTAATTCAAACAAGTAAAGAAAATAATACCTTACAAGTTACAACAATAAAATCCAAAGATATGAAATTGAACAGAAACACACAAAAAAAACATCACAATTTAATTAAGAAAGTAAAAAGTTTGAGATGATAGCAAGAAGAATAACCTGGTGGATGTCACGGTCGACATTCCCGTAGCTAACAAGATCTGCCATTCCATCTTTTTCGATCGCTTCTCATACCTCCGTACATCATAAAACTTAACCTCTCTCTCTCTCTCTCTCTCTCTCTTCTTATTCACGTTCTACGATGCAAACAAATAACCTTCACGGATCTGTTACTCTTCATATAAACCAGAAACCCAGTAACCCCATTTAAAATTCAAAGTCAAAGACACAGTTTTTCAACTCATGCAGCAACTTGGACCAGGTGAACAAGTAGACAAAAAACAACGCTACACCAAACCCTGTTGAAACGGTTTGCTTCAGTGGGTGAGACGGTGGTGTTATTTGGCGGAGGAAGAGAAACTCCGGCTACGAATGCTGGCTTCGGCGGTGTCGCCGAAGAGGTTTGCGGAGGAGACAGATGAGAGAGAAAGAATCTAGAGAGAGAAGAACCGGAGTCTGGAAAAGTACAACTAGTCAAAGAGTAAGGTGGAAGAAAATATTAAAAATGTAAAAAAAATATATATCTTAATATAAATTATTAACTAAACATGATTTTAATCCTGTACCTCGTAGATATATTTTTATTTAACTTCATATAAATTTCATTATATTTATTTTAATTATAGTGATTCTTAATGTTTTGGTACTACCGATGTCATATTTTTACTTTTTTTTTATAAGGAACTAATCTCTTTTAAAGTTTACGACAATTATTCTTATAAATGTCACTCTCATGTATATATTGTATATTGAGTTCTCAACTTTATCTTTGTGCATCAATACTCATTAAATTATTATATTGATAATAAGATTAAAAATCAAAATAAATCAGTTTATAATAATTTAAAGTCACGATATTTTTATAGGGACTAAATTTATAATTTTTCTTACCTTTTATAGAATAAAGATATATTTAAACCTTAATTTTTAGAGGAAATATAAGATGTTAAATAAATTAAGAAAAAAAGCAGACCTCATCATAAATAAATTAAAAATAAATGAAATTATGAAAATGCGTCAATCCAAAGCACACCTCTTAAAATCGAGGATTGAGGCACGTAGGTGAGAAGGGAGGACAAGTTATTGAATATTTAATTATTGGTTAAGATGAAAACATTTCTATTTATAATTTATGTTACATTATTAATGTTTTTTCAATAAAAGGAATTGGTGATGTATTCTTTATTTGTCTATTTTTTTAATCTACATTTCTTATAATGTGCATTAATTCAACCATTGAATATGATTAGTGAGTGAGATCATTCCATTCAATTAATGGATCTATATCAAATTTTAGACAAGTTTCATGTATATTATATTAGAATGTACAAACTTGTACATTAGATAAGAGAGGAGTGTGAAAAATAATGTGCTAGAATACCATGTAAATCAAAATCATGGTTACTAAATTCGATAAATAAAAAATATATATGGAATTTGAAGGAGACACCTAGGACTACGAGAGTGGAGTAAAACCAAATGCAAATTACATAAAATCTTGATGAAATTTATGTAAATTTTCTTGCAACAAGTTTTTTTTTTAAATGACTTATGTTTTTATAAGAGACACTTCTTAGATTATTTATTACATAATTTAATTAAACATTTTGAATTCCATTATCTATGTTGTTGGGCATAAGTTCTGATCTGGAATTTAATATAGACATGAAACTAAGATATTATTTCATTGTTTAGCTAATTAATAAATGGTGTATACCTTAGTCACCCTCATTCATTGGTAGGAAAATGGGCACTACTATTATTAGCTTAATTTATTCCTTTTTCTAGAATCTTTTCAAGACCGGGATAATATATTGTCATCAAAAGGTAAACTGTTATTCTGCAATCTTATAATGTAAAAAAACTTACAAATTTGTGGATCTTTTTTATATAAAAAAGATAGATTTTTTTAAATAAAATAAGGTGACTTATCTTTTATAAATAAAGATTTTGAAGTATATAGTGGGCTAGGCTTGAAAAGTTTTGGACATCTCATTCTCTATCTCATGGCAAAATTAGGCCTATTTACAATTTCATGGTATTATTTTCATTTTACATGAATTTTTGAATATTTTCAGCTTGTTACTTAATGGGTTTATCTTGGTAACAATCATACATACTAATTTAGAAAATATTATCAATGGTACTTTTTGGTTTAGATAGAACTTAAAAGAAAGCCGTATAAGAGAGGAAATAAAAGCAAAGGATTTTTGAAGTTAGGCAATGCTACATAATGGGTTTTGGAGTTAGTGGTAAATGGAAATACTTAGAAAATTACAATAATAAGAACATGATGACATTGAAAGCAGACTTTGTTGATTTGGTATAATTTTTGGTGGGTGAAAAAGTGAGGAAGATCTCGAAGGAAGAGAAACAAAGCTTGGAATGATGAAAAAGGGAAGTGAAAAAGAAAGAAAGCATGAAAATGAAGATGATTCCAAAGTTCAAAGGGTTTGCTTTGGGGACAAGAAGCCAAAATTATTTGGCTAAGGTCCCCACTTGGTTTAACACAATCACACTAACCAACCAGCCTTGGTCGGGCTCTTACTTTTTCTATGGGACCATTTTTTAGAATGTACCCGATCAATGAGTTCAACTCCTCTCCAGTACTGGAGAAACCAGTACTGGAATATGTGGTTGAGAATTTTTTAAAGAGTTTTTATTTATTTTTAATAAATGATAACATGTAATCATAGTCGTTAAAAAAAAATTGGCCACATGTCATCATCCTATCCAGTACTGGAGAGGATCCATTTCCCCGATCAACCATATCATTTAATACAATATTGTCTATTCTTATTCCTTTGCTTGATTTCAGTGCATATATCTTTTTCTTTCATATGCATTTTCTCCTTGGTCCATAATTTTAGAACTTTTATTGTATACATACATATTATGTGACATATCATGGTGCACATGTATATAACCACATATATAGCCTATGCAATTAAAAATCACGAAAGTCATATAGCAGATAGGGCAACTCCATAACATCAATAGCCTAAATAAGAGAAAATTAACAATATTAACCAAAATACATGTAATACAAAAATGTTTAACTAAAGTTGACATATTGAACAAACATCTTTAACTTTGAAAAGAAAAAGACATTAACTTTAGTTCTTTTATCAAAGTGAAAAGTGTGTACTCATATGTTACTTTATAAATACAAATACAATTTGCTCATGGGCTTTTAGACTTGCAGAACCACATGGTCATCCCAACTTCACATACACATACACAATATATATATATATATGTAACTTAGTTTTGAGGGACCGAACATGGTGTGTTTGCAACATTCCTAACATGAATGGTATTTCTTTTGTTGGTATTCTCATTTCCCTCTTTGTTGTCTTGCTCTTTGGTGTCTCTTGTCATAGTCAACAACAAAAGCATAAACCAAAATATGTTCCTTATTGACTCAGCTGATTACAATCTAAGCTTACAACAACATCAATTATCATATCAACCCTCTATTATCTCTTTCAAACTTAATGTACAACATATTTGGAATATCTCCCAGTAACATATTTATTATTAGGTCTTACATGAAATTCACTCATTTGTTTATATAAAGTCATATAATGAAGGGTTTTTGTTTTGAAGGACTAGACATGTGTTTATAAGTCACTTAACTGCTTGAAAACCTTCCTCCATTAGAAACTCATATAAAAAATATTTCAAATAAAATATACACTTTAACCATGTTTTCCATTCCATAAGTCCCCTCACCTCACCACAAACAGATTCACATTAAGTTAAAGTTATACCTTACCTACCAATTAACCACGCAGAAATAAGAGAATTTGATAACGGGGTTTGGTCAATTGTAATTATGTCCTCGGGAGCGTTAAGCAGCTACCAAGATATTACTAGAGAATACGGATTACAAACCCTAGCACACCCATGAATCCAATATATAACATTGATTCCTCTGCTCTATTCCAATATTAGATAATGTGAAACTAACATAATAACATATTTTAAGTATCCCTAACATTTTATAAAGGGTCTCTTCCATATGGACATGTTGATGGGAAAAGATTTGAGAGAGGTGTATTACAAGGCAATGATGATTAGTTTCTTTTTATTTGATAACAAGTTTTTATCTCATAAGTTTTTAGAGTCTTAGTTTTATTTGGGTCAAAACTGTATTGAGCTTACCCTTTTCGATTTTTGTTAGATTAGTTATAGTTAGGTAGTTACTTGTTGTGCAAACTTCCTATTTAAGGAAGTCCTTTATTTGTTCAATTATCTCATTCATTTTTTCTTCTATACATTTTAACCAAAAGCTTAATAAGAGTTTATATTCATTTTTGTTCTCTTCTCCTTCTTGCCTTCATTCTTCGGTTCTTGGCAATTCCAAGGGAATGGGTTACCATGTCTTTCATAAGATGATGTGAAAGATTCTACTTTGCACAATCCTTTTGCCACTGAGTTTGCCACAATGGTGGGTTGCTTGAGGCACAAGAATTTGGATATTAGTTTTTTAATTAGAAAAAACATGACTAATCACAAAATTAAGAACATCGCCCTTTATTTCTTTCCCGAAAGTAAAAGGTAATTTCTCAAATGATTTTCTAAAAGTGAGAGATATCTTTAATAGTACCAAAAATATATTGTATTATTATGCTCGTTCATTAATATTACAAATCTGAATATTTGTTTATAGAACTTAAAATCCAAATTCTAATTGAGGCACCCTTTTGGCAGGATTTCAGTCTAGGTATAACTTGTGGAGTGCTTTCAGACGAAAGCAAACTTAGAATATATGTTCATATATACATGTTTTAGGACATTAAGTAGCAGCATTGGGGGTTAATTTTCTAGAATATTGGTCTACCTATAAATAAAATTCATCACAATGCAACTTCACTTGTATTTTTAGAAGAGTAAACATGTTACCTTACTTATGGATTCTTGTTTGGATGGATCTATGTTGCCATGCTTTGTGAAATTCAATATGTAGGAAGTCTAATTCTTTGAAATTGGGTTTTGTCCACAAGAAAACATGTTACAATATATTTGTGTGAATGTAATCGTTGTTGTAGTTTATAAATAATTCATCCCATTCAATATTGTTGACCAAACTAAGAATTCAATGAATTATAGAAGATAAAAAAGATATACGCAACAGCAACAGTGTAATAGTTTTTTATATTGTCATTATATTATCTATCATTTATTTTCAATCATCATTGACTATTATAAGAGTCGTAGGTACAAGTAATATTCTTCCACTTTATTATTCCTCTCCTATGTCACAAATAATAAATCTCAATTTAAGGTGTAAATTATATTGACATCTCCTTAGTTTTAGTGAAATTATATAAATCACCCTTCACTTTTTTACCCATGCACAAACCTCCCATATTTTTTATACTTTCATTACATGAACCACCCCCTGCCTGAGAAATAAGTGCAATCTTTTAAACAAAAAATGTGATAAATGTTATTAAGTTAAACAAAACATGGTCTATTGCGGAGACTAGTCCAAATAATATATGAGTCGATACTTCTTTATTATTTTTGGTTCTTTACAATATAGTATAAGAACAATTTAAACAATATCTCTTTAAAATTGTTGATGCATTTTGTAATAAAAAATAATAAAGATACATTGTTTTGTATATTATTTAGATTTTTCCTCATAATATACGATGTTTTGTTTACTTAATTGTATTTATCACATTTTTTATTTAAAAAATTACACTTATTTCTCGTGCAGGGGTGGTTAGTGTAATAAAAGTATAAAAAACTAGATGATGTTTGTGTATATATAAAAAAAGTGAGTAGTGGTTTATGTAATTTCACTAAAACTCATAGGTGTCAGTGTAATTAACTCATTATTTTATTATCAAACTAAGTTGAGTACCTTGGACTATAATTTTAAAAAATGTCCATAAAAACACATTGAATCAAATAATGTAGTGTCTGAAAGATAAAAATGTATTGATTTAGTTCAGAAACTATACTCTTCATCCTGTTATCCTCAAAGTTTTCCATCCTTTTTTTTTCTTTTCAAAAAGGGGAGTATGTGAATGCATTAACTACTTTGACTTGTTGAAAACTCTTTTAGTTTCCCCTTAAATTCTCCTAGTTTACACCGAGTAACACCTTGATTAAAGATGATATCCACTGATTAATAGAAAGATAAGTATTACAAAATAATAATATGATTAGACATATTTATTTTCTTGCATGTAATGAAATAATACTTTTATTAAAAAAACATTAATAAAATCAAGTATTTGTTCTCTATTAATAGAGATGATTATTGTTCTAAGTCGATGATGGAGTTGACTTCTAGTTTTAGTTTAAAGCTAACTTTAATTTTCATTTGTTGCATTTTTGGACCATAGGACATGTAAAAGAATCGCTCAAAGCTATAACACATTTTAAAAAAATTGGAGCATATTTGACCGATTTTGATCAATTCAACTTAATTTAGCCCTATAAACAATTAAATAATGTAACCACACTTCGAAAGAAATTCAAATCAGACCGATATAATTCAGTTTTCACAATATACCTTACAAATGAAAAATTATTGTATTCACCAAGAACAAATTCCACTGGAAAAAAGGTAATATTACTGTTCAATTTATTATTATTTAGATGATGAATTTCCAGTTATTTGTAAAGTAATGAAAACATAGTTGACCAAGCCCTGCTTTGACACCGAATTGGAATTGTGGCGTTGACATTCCTTTTATTGCACACAAAACACTCCTCCTTTGACGCCATTCATGACCGGAAGCTTCGCATTATAACATTATAATATATTATCACTACACCCACAAATTCCACTTCACATTTCTCCTCTTTTTTTCTTATCGAATCAGAATATCTCTATCCAACAAAAATTAATGTGATTATCAATCTCAACAAAAGTTATTCTTAAAAAGAGATTAATTCTTTACACATATAATATGTTGATACTCTTAGTTATATAAAAAATATATAAAAATCTCAAGTGCAATTCCAAGCTGCCACGAATCAATGCCAGGAAGGGATGAGTCTTTTGTGAGCCATAAAACGAATGTCAACTGCGGGTTCATCATGAGAGTAATGATATATATCTTTATACAATTTTTTATATTCATAAAAAAAATGACATTTATCATTTATGAATCAAATAAATACAATATCACTTGTGACCTATGTTACTTTTTACTATAATATAGAAGAATTTATAGGATGATATATCATTTTTTTACAAATTAATACTTTGTTTGTTGTTATCTATCACTTTATCTCATCCTACAATTAATTAAATATAGCAAATTGCTATTATTATAAGGAGACTTATACAAAAATCAGACCTTAACTCGAATAGATTAGACTAAGGAATAATATTTCTTCAGCATCATTAAAATATGATTATTAGTTTCAATTTCAAACACGACTAAGATCATTTTATAGACTAACACCAGAACAAGATTATTTACCCCTCTAGTCAATGTTTGGTTTATTTAGTTGATAAACATAAATACAACGACAATGATAGTGGCCATAGTGATCCCACAAATTAATTAACATAAAACATAGCTATTGGAAGGTATATGCTATAAATCTTTTGACCATTTCCCCAAGTGGCCTCATAACTGTGTGAAATGGAATTCTCTTTTTCTCAACATCATCCTTAGACCTTAACTAATAGGAACCTTCCTTTTTCATCCAATAATCTTCAAACTTAAAAGTGGTTAATTGTAAGTGCTCCCTTTCATGATGAGATCAACTGTCTCAAAGTTTGTTCCAAACCAATCAATCATAGTGAAATAAAAATATAAAAAATCATGAATACTTCAATTTTTTAAATAACATATTGTTATTGGTTTGAGACTGACTTAAGGACATGTTTAAGGACAAGAGATCCTTGTCATGCACCTTCACTACCCTATATAAGTATCACGAGTGCAACTCATCCTTCATAACACATCAAAGGAGAAAAACAAAACCCATTTTTACAAAGATGACAAAAAACTCTCATTATCCCTTGTCTCTTCTCTTCATCTTCCTCACTCTTATCGGAGCCTCCTATGCCGGTGGCATAGCCATTTATTGGGGCCAAAATGGCAACGAGGGCACACTTTCAGAAACATGTGCCACAGGCAAATACTCTTACGTAAACATAGCATTTTTGAACAAGTTTGGTAATGGCCAAACACCTGAATTGAACTTGGCTGGTCATTGTGACCCACCTTCTGGTACATGCACCAAGTTTAGTGCAGATATCAAGGATTGTCAAAGCAAAGGAATCAAAGTGTTGCTCTCAATTGGTGGAGGAATCGGAAGCTATTCTTTATCTTCAGTAGAAGATGCAAGAAATGTTTCAAAGTTCTTGTGGAACACTTTCTTGGGTGGCAAGTCATCTTCAAGGCCATTAGGTGATGCTGTCTTAGATGGCATAGATTTTGATATTGAACTTGGCTCAACACAAAACTATGAGCACCTTGCACGTTTCCTTAAGAATTATAAAGTGTACTTAGGTGCTGCCCCTCAATGTCCAATTCCTGATAAATTTTTGGGCACTGCCCTAAACACAGGACTATTTGACTTTGTTTGGGTGCAATTCTATAATAACCCACCTTGTGCTTATGCTAATGGGAACATAACCAACCTTGTTAATTCATGGAATCGGTGGACTACTACGGTGCCAGCAGGGAAGATATTCTTGGGGCTGCCAGCGGCTACAGCGGCGGCCGGTAGCGGTTTCATTCCGGCCGACGTGTTGACATCTGAAATCTTGCCTGTGATAAAGAAATCAGCAAAGTATGGAGGGGTGATGTTGTGGTCAAGGTTCTATGATTTACAGAATGGGTATAGTACTTCCATTATTAGTAGCGTTTGAATTAATCAATGATTTGTATCACCAACTCTCTTAGTTTTAAAGTATTAATAAAGAATAGCAATCAACTTTGGAAAGTAGATTGTTGCTATCTCAGATCTTTTTATAAACTTATCTTAATAAGTTATTAACGTTTTCTACAATAGCTAATTCCCTATATACTCTCCCTTAGTTAAATGAAAAAGCTATTTTGCATTTGATTGTTCAACTTGCAACGATTATAATTTAAAATAGTCGTTTCTATCGACTTTGTCACTCTGGTTGCTAGTGAATTATAATTACCTATATTTTTATGCTTTGATGAATTTAAATTAATATTTTTGTGACTAAAGTTAAGTTTTAAGAATAAAGTTTGAAGGTAAAAATCAAATAATAGGAGAGTTGCAATTAAATATACAACCACCATGAATTGTTAAAGTGATAGACAATTAGGAATAAGGATAGAGGTGAGGAATGATATAAAATACGTCAGCTTAATTCATTTTTCATATTATTAGTATCGAATGATTCATCTCCAATAATAATAGATGCTCTCATATTTGGAATATGAGAGAAATGTATTTTAAAACATTTAATTTTAAAAGTATAAAAATCTAAATCAATAAAAAAAATTTCCATGTGTCATAATCTTATGTATAATAATAAAGAGGAGACAAAGTCCAATTTTTGATTATGAAAATTCACAAACTCTAATGACAAAGTAAATGAGCCACCAAGGTAAATATTTAATTAAGATTAGAGGAAGTATAAGACGCTAATTAAGATTGCAGCAATGAAGCGTCTGATTTAAAGTATTGGGCCAGGGCCCATGTTGCGCGTGACATTTACGTGGCGTGTTATTTAAAGTATTGGGCCCGAAGCCCATTACGGTAATTAGCGTGTTATTTACGCTGAAACTTGAAACTATTACCTATATATATATATATTGCTCTTGTTGCCTTTGGCTAATAATAACGGAGAGAGAGAGAGAGAGAGTCAGAGAGAGAGAGAGAGAGAGAGAGAGAGAGAGAATTTGATGAATTTGATGAATTTGATGAATTTGTGGCATGTTCCGACCATTCAATCTTTTTTAACAGAGCTAACATACTCTGTTTCAATTACTTGGGTTGTGGGTTGTGGCTGTATTGAAATTGGGATGGCATCAATGAGCTTTGAGTGACCCTAATTCCAGTCACTCTTAAATTGTTAAGTTCCAATGCAGGAAGTGCGCTGTTTTCAATTACTATAAAGGTATCAAGAAAGTAGTAGAGGAAAGAAATATGTTGATTAGCTTTTCAGGATAATGAATATGGTAGCACACATGAACCAAAAAGTAGTTTTCCATTATTATTTCAACTTTACACTTCAAGTTGTTAGCAAATTAACAAACAATTTTTTTTACACTTTCTGTACATTGCTGTTGTATGAGAGGGAACAAATAAGAAAATGTGGAGGCAGAAGAGAAAGAGATTATATATATGAGAAAAATCATATTTTCAGAAGGTAGGGCGTTTAAGTGGATTTCTCAGTTTTATAATAGTTTTGGATTCATTTAAACTTTCAGATGAAAATCAAATTGTGGGCCTAAATTTGGTGAGAGGGTTATAGATTTATTGTCATGAACTGTTGATGCATCTCTTTTGCGAAGATTTGTGAGCTTACATCATTTTGCTCCTTCTAATGGATTTGAGTTTCTCCAGAGAAATTGTATCATTATCAAAATATAGCTTTTGAATCTTCACAATGTGTCTATGTTATGTTAAGTAATGCAAATGTCTTTATAGAATCCCAGGAATAATGGAAGTGCTTTTTTTAATATTGAAGGTCATAACTTCTGTTCTTAGTGTGGAACCTTGGACAGTGAAGACCATTGTTCAGGTATGTTCTTCCTTATTATTTGGAAGCCATTACCCATGTTGTCTATGATTAGAGAGTGTCTTTGGTATGCAAGAATGAGGATTCTGTTTCAGCCTCTTTTCCATAGGATTCCATTACTATGTTTAGTAGTGAAAAAGACATGGCATGGCCATTCCATGCCCTGATTCCATATAACTAGGAATGCACAGTTCTCCCTTTTTAGGATTTAGGGTTTAGGGATGAGTGAGGATTCCTTGCTTCCAGGAATGTGATAATTTTATTGCTTGACAATTTTACCTTTTTTCATCGGCAAAATGATAAAAGTTATCCATCTGTTTTGTATACGATTGATGGTTTATTATTAAAAAATGTTGTCATGTTGATTTTACCAGTTTCAATGTTTGATACAGAATTAATAAGCTAGTCTTACATTTCAGAATTCTTATGCTATTTGTTGATTTGTTATAAGCCTATTTGTCATGATTCACTTCAATTAGTGACTACTAAATGGATTTAATTATAAAATATATTTAGAAACTATACAGTTTAGTAGGTTGGTCCTTTTCTTAGTATCATCACATCTAGAAGAGCAAACTAAGTTGGGTTCTGCAGGTTGTTCTCCTTTGGATTGCTTTATTTTGGTTCATAGGATCTTGGATAGTTCCAATTTTGGCTTATACAGCAGGATTTAGAAAGGAGTATCTTACATACAGAGGGCAAGCTTTGTACAGCCTTTTGACTGACTTTGCTGAAGGTGTGGTTGGGATAGCATTACTTCATCGTTGTTTGGCAAAGTTTAAACCACTTTCACCCGACTGGTTCAAATTTGAACTGAAAGGGAAGTTGTAGTATGATGTTGGTTTAGGCTGCCTCATGTTCCCTGGGTATCAGTCAGTTGTCACTAATTAACCTAAACTTGTTACCTGTTCTTCAATCTACTCCAGTTTCCAATACCATCTCAGTTGTAGAGCAATCAATTGTAGCTCAGGACCCTGTGGCATTGGCCCTCTATGCAGTAGTTGTCTCAGTTTGTGCCCCAATATGGGAGGAGATTGTCTTCCATGGCTTCCTTCTTCCATCTTTAACCAAGTACATGCCTGTATGGTGCGCAATTTTAATTAGTTAATTAGTTCTATAGCTTTTGCCTTGGCACATTTTAACATTCAGAGGATGCTTCCTCTTGTATTTCTTGGCATGGTGATGGGTTCAGTTTTTGTACGGTTAGGAACCTCTTGCCATCAATGTTGTTGCATAGCTTGTAGAATGCTTTTGTATTTCTGGATCTCATGAAATAGTATTGTTTTTTACTATGTTCTTACTGCTAGTATCAAATCTACTCAGTTAGTGCCACCCCAATTTAGCCTTTACCAAGTTTGATATTAAATTTCATCATCTTTAATATATGAGAAGGATTAAAATGAGGTTCGGGAAGACAGAATGTGGGGGTTGGTGGTTCTACAATATGACACTGGTGGTAATATTATTGTTAGTTCTAATAAGTAAGAAATAGTAGCAGTGATAGCACAATATGCAAATAGCATGAAGGTTACTGAGGATCTCACTAATCTTTTCACATGAAGGTTTCTGCCAAGATTTCACCAAAAGTGAAAGCTTTGAACTTACCCTTTGATCGAATTTCAAGATAAATATTTCACAAATGGTATTCTCTGAATGATAAAAACTCGGTCATTTTTTAATCCAAAATACTCATGTCATACTTTGTTTCCTTCTTATAATAACATTCTTTTGAGAAGTAGACCTGCATTAATGAGTGTTGTATTTTGTAGCAAATACTTATTGTCTGAAATGGGGACATGAGAGAGGGACCAATTGGTTTCAACTATCAAGTCACTCTGCTATCCTGGCTTCTTGTCCTAGGAACTTTTGTTGTTTACTTTATCCAACAACCTAAAGGATTATATCCTTTCATTGTCTATCAAAACTAGTTACTTCATATCGAGCTGAAAATGATTTTTTTATTAACATTTACACCTCAGAATAGAAGATTTTATGCAGCACCACTCAGATAGCTAGTGGATGAAAAAGCCTGAAATTTCCTAACCATGAAAATCTCATGATATTTGGTCTTTAAAGATTCAAGATTTTTGTTGGAACTTATTCAAGAACGACAATGATGCTACATATATCAATTGGTAGTGTCGTCATGTAGTTCAACATCTCGTGCCTGCCTAGAGTGAGAACAGTATCCATTTTCTTTTTACACTTGGTATTAACATTGTTGTTATGAACTTGAGATATGACTGAGTTGGAAAAAAATGTATTATATTGTATTGTATTGTATCTTACTTTCATTAATACTTCAATTCAATTTCCTATTTAGTATTGCATATTTTTCTGTTTCAGTTTCCACTTTTAGATTGTGCAAACTTTTTGGTGCTTAAAGATTTGGGGTAGTAGATTTGCCACAAATTGTCGAAGTCGTTGGAGTGATAAAGAGATAGAAGGTTAAGGATAAAACTCCTAAAATACTGCCCAATGAATTAAATTTCATGAACTTCCTTCTAACAATTGAAGATGGTCCTTCTTTTGTTGGATTATTGCCAATCTAATCAGAAAGGTTGAAGTATTACATCTTTTGCTGGATAAAAAAGTTCAACCTAAAAAATTAGTCAATTAAATAAAGTCAATGATTTAAGTACTACATTAACTTTGTTATGGTGTTACTCCATTACATTATCTCATCATAGTTATATTTGATAATACACAAGGTTTCAATTTGATTAAATTTTCTAACAGCTGGAAAACATAGAAGTCGTTACAATTTTTTAATGTTTTTAGTGGTAGTTAATAGTTTTTACTTTATTTGCTAGTGTTAATGACTACCACATGAAAAATCTGTATGCACAATCCAATAACTTTGTTTTAGGACATACTAAATTAAATACATCCCATTCTTTTTTGAAAAATTCTAGAATGCATCCCTATCATTTCATTTTTCTTCTCATCTTCAACTCTTCTATTTCATCCCTTGTAACTTACCCTACCAACTTCATTATGCTATAAAAAATGGAAAGGTTCATAAAAAAATCAATTAATTCATTTTCTTTGCTTAAGTTTTAATGTGTGATTACACAATTTTACTTAATTGATAAAGTTGATTGGGGTGTAAAAAATGTTCCTTGAACATTGGATGAAGAGTTTAATATGTATACACATTGATAGTGTAAATGTATTTTATACTATCAGTGAATTATTCACCATTCATTTTTTAACCATTATTGACTCTTAAGCAAAAGTAATACAAATCAATGGTGGATGATGAGTTGATGGTGTAAAAAAATTCACACGGTCAGTGCTTAAATGTTAAACTCTGGATGAATATGGTGAGAACATAACAGGCCTGTCATTTTTTGAATGGACACTTAAAAAGCCCAAACCTAAAAGCATTGAAAATTTAAAAAAACATACATGTTAATGAAACGATGCGTTCAGAGATAAGTAAAGTTTTGATTCTTCTTCTTCTTCTTCATTCATTGGTTCATCGTTTCTAGGGTTTTAGCATGGGTTCACATTCACACCATAGACAATGAATTCAACCTTCGAATGATGTCATCTTTCTACATTCGCCACATTGCGTCTACCAATTCTCCAAAATATCCTGCAACTCGGTACCATATTTTCCCCATTCATTTTTCTCTCCTTCTTCTTCTAAATTAAATTTTTTGGCGAAACTTCCATCGTTTTTATAGTACAATGTGCTTCTCAAAGCTTCCACCCCAAAGAAATAACGCAGAATTGCTGCGAAAATTTTGTTTTTTGCTTATTTCGGAGTTGCAGAGATGATGGGTCCGAATTCAAACTATGAATTCAATTATAGCCCTTTTAGGTCGAAGGGTGGTTAAATTTTATTCCCCTTTTTGGGTTATTTCGCGTAAATTTTGTGATCACAGGTTTGGTAGTGATCATGAGTTTGAATGTGTTGAGGAACCTTTGAAGAAAATGGTGTCAGATTATGATTCAAATTTGGAGGGAAACGATAGGTTTCATTCTAATGAGGATTGGAGCAGTAACCAAAAACATTATTATTCACTTCGAAAAGGATTTTTAGATACTGTGAAGTTAGATGCTAAGAAGGTCCTTGAGATTCTTCGGCAAGATGGCCCCGGTCTTGATGCAAGGTCAGCTTTAGATGAGTTGCATGTAAGGCCATCAGGGATTCTTGTGAGGGAAGTTCTCTTTGGAATATTGAAGAGCATAAACGGCGAAAATAAGACGAGGTGTGCAAAGTTGGCATATAAGTTTTTCACATGGTGTAATCAACAGGAGAGTTACCAGCACACTGTGAATGGTTATCACTTAATTTTGAACATATATGCTCAATGTGAAGAGTTTAAGGCTTTGTGGAGGTTGGTTGATGAGATGATTGAGAAAGGGCTCCCAACTACTGCCCGTACTTTCAATATTTTGATTCGAACTTGTGGTGAGGCAGGCTTGGCAAAGAAATTGATGGAGAGGTTCATAAAATCGAAGACGTTTAACTATAGGCCTTTTAAGCACTCCTACAATGCAATTCTCCATGGTCTTCTAGTTTTAAAGCAGTACAAGTTGATTGAGTGGGTTTATCAACAGATGTTGCTAGAGGGTTTTTCCTCAGATGTTTTAACTTATAATATTGTCATGTATGCCAAGTACAGACTCGGGAAGTTGGATCAGTTTCACAGACTGCTTGATGAAATGGGTGGAAATGGACTTTCTCCAGATTTTCATACGTACAACATTCTTCTTCATGTTCTTGGTAAAGGAGACAAACCGCTTGCGGCTCTTAATCTTTTAAATCACATGAGAGAAGCAGGCATTGAGCCTGCTGTACTTCATTTCACCACTTTGATAGATGGACTCAGCAGGGCTGGTAATCTGGATGCTTGCAAATATTTTTTTGATGAGATGATAAAGAATGGGTGCATGCCAGATGTGGTGGCTTACACTGTAATGATTACAGGATATGTAGTGGCTGGTGAGCTTGAGAAAGCTCAGGAATTGTTTCATGAGATGATTTCTAGAGAGCAAGTTCCAAATGTGTTTACATATAATTCCATGATTCGGGGATTATGTATGGCAGGAAAGTTTGATGAAGCATGCTCTATGCTCAAGGACATGGAGAACAGAGGTTGTAGCCCAAACTTCGTTATCTATAATTCGTTAGTGCGTAGTTTACGGAATGCTGGAAAGGTTGCTGATGCTCATGAAGTGATACAACAGATGAATGAGAAGGGGAAGTATGCCCACACACTTTAATGGTTTAAAGGGTAGAAGGTATAGTCATATGGTTGATTGTCAAATTGGATGTTTTAACCCAAGTGGCATCAACTTATTATCTTGTTAATTGAGACCAATTATCTGCTACTCCAACTGATCGGAAGCTGGAGAAATAGAGTATGTGGTTCCCCCCGACTTCCTTTCAACACTATGTAACTGACATATAAACCTGTATGCCCAATTTTGTCCTCCTTAATATACTATATGATCGATATTGATTGCTCATTGTTTTAGGCTATGCTTTTGTTTTCATTCATACCGGCCTGTATTTGCCAGAGCCCATTCTCAAGACTAAGATGCATAAATCATCTTTATTTCTCCTAGTGTGTAAACATTATGCACCTTTTTTGGTAATAACAATGTTTTTGCACTTACGGGATACTAAATCTAACTGGAGCTATGTGATTTTTTTTTCTTTGGTTTCTGCTGTAACTACTTATAACTTAGTGTGTAAGGATTGATTATCTTAGAGAGATTTCTGATAGTCAATCAACTAAATGTATTACTTTGGTACACTATTTGCTCTCAGCTTTCGGAAATGGTAGATTTTCTTACCCTTTCCCCAAACAAAAATAGTGCATTGGATTTTGAAGGACATGAAACTTTTCTGTGACATGCAAAGTCGACCATGTTCTATTGATGTAAAATATATTTTGTAGCATTGAATGTTTGCTATAATCACTATCAAGTGTAACCTTTGTTTCATGATTTCTTTTTTTTATTTACACATGACATGAGTCATGACCCATTTTTTGTAGTCATTCTGCTTGTTCCCTTTTTTCTGTTCAATATTGATTATTTTTTATTAAGTGGAAGTCTATTTTTGGCATTCACAATTTGGAGACTGAATTTATAGTTAATAAAGCATATTTTTAAATTTTTGGCTGTAAGACTAAGTTTTGTAGTTCATTGGTGGATGTTTCATATCCAGAGCAAGGAATTGCAACTTGAGATATTGTCAAGAGCCAGAGAGGCAATAGTTTGTTATGTTGCTTTCCACACGCATTCTTAAGTCGGTTGATCTGCTTTAGTTGTGGCTTCAAAGGCAGCCATTACTCTGCAGCCATGTTCCAGATGTAGACTGAAAGCAAGTCCCTTCTTGCTGTCTGGTTATTGTCATGGTTAATTTGTTGGCTTGATATGTTGCTCTGTGTCCATGCAGGATAGGCATGTTCTGTTATTATGCAGAATGGAATCAGAGTCCAAACAGATTCATAGGATGCTATCCAATAAGCAATATTCTCCCGACCTGATTGTTTTATTGCAGATGCCTGTGATGTTGTTGAGCAAACTGAACCTTTTTGTAGACAGCAATTCTTCGTATACTAAAAAACACTCCCATGTGTATAGGCCAAATTGTCATTAGCGTAGTTTTTCCTGATTTTGTTCAGTTACAATTACTTTTGAATATGCCGCATAATAAAGTATATCTTTTGCTGCAATTAACATCATACCAAGTCTCAACAAATATATGCTTTAATTGGAGAACCTGCACCAATTTTTTGTTTGTTTGACTTGAAAATTGGAGGCTCAAGTTACACTTGGTAAAGTTACAAAAACTAACATTCTTTTGTAGATTAAGCATCCAATACTGCAACATGTTACTAGATCTCTTCGTATAGTTAGAACAAACTATGTTTTAACCATGTTCACATGAACTCAACGAACCTCAAATTACCATGCAATGAAGAAAATCTTGTTTTTCTGATAATTCTCATGGATAATGAAATCAAAATCAGACAGCATGATGATACTCAAGGAGACAGGGAATTCATGATAGGTTTCTTCTGGGCTTCTAAGGTTCTCTACCACTAAGTCATGATAGTTCCTCCTTGCCTATAGCTCAAGGAACTTTAATTTACAATTGTCAATATCTGTCATACCAGATACTGCAATCTGATAGCATGCACATTTTTTGTAATGCAGTATGATTGATGACAATAGAAACGAAGTCTCAAAATTAGAAATTTTCTGTAAGCTGATTGATCAAGCTTAAAGGAATTACATGTATCTATTGATGCTATATAACAAACCCCATTTCTGCCACACCATAATGCATTCTCCTTAAATTGATCTCATTGACCTTATGTGTAGATAAGTATGAGTTTAGTAAACATAGAAATAATTGTTTCACCATGAAATGGAATGTTAAATATAATTAGCACATTGCTCAATTCACTTGCCATTTCACTATTCATTTTTTCCTCCACAATTTTCTTATCCATTATGAAGCTTAAGAGACAGTAAATGAACACCCTACTGAAATTTTGAGGTAGACAGAGACAAAGACACAATGGGTATGAACCATTTTGTCGTTGACAGAGAAAGCGAAAGCCTAAGGAGAAATGAGAAAAAAGTGCTCCTTATTTTGGGGGAGGCAATTGTACAGATTTTTTCATTTTCCCCTCCAATGAGTGAGTCACTTGCTCCTTGAAACCTATACATATTTTCAGAACAATTGTTTATGACTCAAAAATGTAATTTAGAGATTTTTCACTTGATAGATCAGCATGAAAGAAAGAATACTAACTATTACATTGTTAGTGATAATATAAAAAGTCTGAAGAGCAGAGATTTCTTTTATCATCATTGACATGAAACATCATATGAACAGGTTTGGGATAACATATCTTTGTTCCTGAGCATCAACATAAAGCTTATTGCTAATCTAACTCTGGGTTTCCAAACTACCAACTCCTTAAATTACGCATGTCTAAACAATCATATAAATTTATATGAAAGATTGTTCCAATTTTTAATGGATGAAGAAAAATCATCAGAATAAAAACTTCCAAACCCACAAGAGTGTGATGTGCAAAGATTATCACCGTTTTCTGTTACATAAATATATGGACTTTGATCCTACAAAATTGGGAAACCATGCCTACCACTACCGTACATGCTACATAATCATCAAACCGCAATGCCAAGAAACTGAGGTCCACAACTATACACATGCAACTAGGTAAGTCGTCTTGCTCACATATTTGTAACTTCAGCAACGGGCATTCCTTCATTTTCCACTGCTGCAGGAAATAATGGAATATTTGTCAGACATAATAATCATGAGCAGTGCACCTTCCTTAACATCAACAATTTACAACTCTACAAGATAGAACAAAATAAACATGCACAAGGTAAGAGAATAATATCACTCAGTATTAAAGACAAGTGCCACCATAAATCTTGTAAGAAATTATATTAGAACTCCCAAGCACAAAAAAAAAACACAAAACCATATACCACTTGTTTGAAAATGTGCCCAAGGTCCAAAATTTAACAATCATGGACAAGTCTCCTTATTATAACTAGAGTATAGAGATGCGAATAATCTGAGCCAAGACAAGCACTTAGGATTTGTTTGTGAGTTGATTGTTAGAGGGGAATGAAAGGAAGGGGAAGGTTTATGAACCATAAAATGCATTTGTGAGATGGTTCCGAAGCAGTGATCCTTTCCCTCCAAAAACCGAAAGAAGGAAAAAGAATGACTAGAGCTTGGCATGTTAATTAAACGGGCCAAATATAAAGCTTTGTCTGACAGCAAAAAAACATGTGGAATCAGTTATAGTCAACAACCTAGGATATTAAGAACTTGTTACTTGACCAACTCAATTATCTACTTCAAGATGTTTCGTGACTTAAGAATATGTTTAGAACCAGAATACAACATTCTGAAGTATTTCTACTTTTGGAGCAGGTGCAGTGTCTCCCAGCAAAAACATGGGATATTAGAAAAGGGGTCAGCTTAGTATGGGAGTAAAAATGAAGGTGAAAATATCATGGATAAGTCATAAGTTTTATACTTCATTAGTAAAATTGTACTGAAAACTGATCCAAGTATTCTTTGTAAATCCCTTCTTTGCCCCCATACCAAACAGATCGTAGGAGTTAAGATCATGGACAGGAATTTTAACATCTTTGGCTGCAGAATGGATTTATTTTCAGCTCAACGACCAGAAGACAGGAATTAGCAGCAGCGAAATGTTTTGAAAACTACACCAACATAGATTATATAAAATAATATCAAACTAAAAAAACGAAAAGTGACAAATTGGTTGAGTTTCTTGTAGAGACTTACTTTTGTTGATAGGCCCTCTAGCAGCAGCAACCTATGGAATATAAATTGTAAAAAGATTAGGCTTGCCTTAAAAGGTAGATGTTACGATTGAAAGGATAACGAAACAAAAGTGTCCATATTTTCACAAAGATCCCAGAAAAATGTGTCAATATCTAAATTTCAAATAATATGCAATAATACCTTTGGATTGATTCTATAACCATTTTGAGGGCAGTTGATGCTGAAGTGTCCTTGTGCATAACAGAATAAGCACTTAGCAAACCTTCCTCCCCCTGCATCACCAAGGAAGCAATTTTGAATCATAAGACAGCAGATGAACACACAGAGAAGACAGTTACCGTAACAGATCTGTGGAGATTATATTGTAACAAAGGAGGAAAATACATTCCCATTTAGGAAGTAATAAGTAGCCGGTTCAACAAATGATAAGTATCAAAATTTCCGGAATTACCAAAATGGTAACATACTTTAATAATCACCAAAAAATCTACTTAAAAATATTTAGTATTTTATAACTTTGAATATATCACAGGAGAAAATCCTATTATTGAGGATTTGGGAGAAAGTACACACCCTGCCGAAAATATATGTACTAGTAATTCAGAGATACCAACAAAGGAGGAAACTAAATACCAAGGAAACATGTAGACGCAACTTATCATAAATTTGAAGTTTTAGTGAACTAAATATAACATAATATACATTACTTATTTCATCTGATTCAAAAGTCGTTCAAAAAATATTACATCCTATCAGATATGGAACAAAGTAAACTTGCAACAAACAACAAAGTATTGCATTCTGAAAAGGTCCTATCCAAACAAAGGCATAAATTTAAGCAAAACAAACCATCCCAAGTCTTCATTAAGCAAAGCATTGAAAATTGAGCATACCTGCTGTAGAGAGTGAGCATTTTCCAAGGGAGTGGCCGATTTCGCCACAAAAGAAGCAAATTTCGTCATCCCTGGAGAGATATTTCAGCCTCTGGCAAACTTCAAATCTGTGACCACGCTGTCGGCATGCCCGACATATCTGGAAACACCAAGTTACCATTTATACATAACAATGGCATAGTTTTAATTGTATCAGTTTCAAAAAAGAGAGAAAGAACATGACATAGAATACAAGTATTGAAAGTAAATGTATGAAATGATTAAATACCACGGAAGTATCAGCATGGCGTTTAACGGGAGACTCGGTGACTTTAACTCCGTGAGTTCTCGGAGGGGCCCGAGGTGACTTAGAATTTGAATTTCCCTGTAAATAGAAGACTAACATTTGAACTAGACTAATTCTAATTGTACCAAATTGAAAGGGGAGGGTTATTACATACCAGAGAAGTTTGATCGGGCCATTTAAAGGGAATTTTTGTGAGTGTGAGACCTTGGTTACTCTGAAGCAGGGTTTCAACACTTTCAGTTTTGTTCTGCACTTGTTTATTCTTCCTTTTCTTTCCTTTTCTTTTTGGATCAGGATTGTTAGGGTTTGGTAGCTCACTGGCTTCACCTTTGTTTTTCTGAGTTTTCCTCTTCTTCCTCTTCTTCTTCTTCTCATTATTCATAGGTTGAGGGTTCTCCTCTCTGCTTCTCTTCCGATCACATGACTCCACAACATCCATCACTATCTGACGGCGATGCAACCAACTCAGGGACTAGATAAATATTAATTTGACCTATATCATAAATAGTACATATTATAATTAGAATAAATTACACTAACACCCATGAGTTTTACTGAAATTACATAAATCACCTTTCATTACACACTTCTTCTGTTTTCTATACTTTCATTACATTGACCATACAAAGATAACGGCTATTGGTTCAAGAACATTCTTGATTTATGTTAAGTAAGGTTTTCGATTCAAGTTTTGTGGATAAAAAATACCCTTCTCACATATTTACTTGTGTATATTCCTAGTTCGGACAAGATACAATGAATACATTTGGGAAACAAAAAAAGTTTAATTTTTTTTGGTATATCTCAAAAGTTAAAAAACAGAAAACTAAATTATACTCAAATGATATGCCAGAATAAAAATATTAGAAAACAATTCAAAAGAATTTTGTTCCTTATATATATATATATATATATATATATATATATAAGATGAAAGAATACAATTAGTAAAATAAAAAGTTTACTAGCTTACAATGCCAAGAAAGCAAATCAAACTATGTACTATTAATTAAGTGTGATTTAAAAGTCTTCAGCTATGGTAAATTACGTTTACCATATCCTTTTTGCTGCAATTTTTTTTAAATGGTTAGTTGGGCCTGAAAATAAATAATTGGTAAATATGATCCTAGAGCAAATATGATATTCTGCAAGTTTCTTGATTAGCTGAATCGGATGCGTTTTTGGTGACCAAATCGGATGCGTTTTTGGTGACCCTCGTTTTAAACTTTTCATTGCTAATCAAGAGACACTACCCTATATTCTATAGATCTCATATCCTTATTGGTGTTTCAAGTCAATCAAAATATATCATTTAATTTAAAAAAAAATATAAAAAAATAAATCAATATTTTATATTATTTTGTGAAATACTATTGGATAGGGACAGGAAGACAACAACTTTTTGGAATAAAGAATCCCAATCCATATTCCATATATACCTGTAAAGCCCATGTCTGATGTTGCTGCTTGCACCAGCATGTGACATATTATTTGCTTCATCAGATTGGGAAAGTGCAACCAGATTCCTAATTTCATTTTTCACTCCTTGCCTTTGCTTTCATGCATAACTGGTAAAAAGATAGTTACAACAGAATATATTTAGAGCAAATAAAACTGCTTTTTTAAAGGAACATTGAAGACTTAACCAACTTAGTAGCATGAAATCATATATTATCACATCAAATCCCTGTTATAATTATTAATCTATAGTTGGAATAGGATCCATAAAAAATAATGAAAGGTTAAAACTTCATTTTATATTTTTTATAAGAGAAAGGTTATAAGTCTGTCACCAAGGTTTTCTCTGTTGCTTCTAATCTTAATATCTTATACATAAAATGAAACAATGTCCCCCACTTGTTTTCTGGTTGGGTCCACCGTTAAACTTTGGCCAAAGTGAAGTAATTAAATTACACTACTTTTATCCCATTTCATATAAATGCATATATAACAAATGTATATGATAAGAAAATAACAATATTTTCTCATATTTAATATACAAATATATATATAACAAGTGCATATCATAAAAAAATAAATGTATTTTCTCACACTTGATATACAACTGCACATATAATTAATTATTTATTAAAAAAATGAGGATATATTTGGTAATACACAAAAAAATTCACAAACCCCGCTTGAGAAGTTAGGATAATTAGAAATTGTTGATCAGGCCCGCAATCACGTCCTCTTCCCAGCTTTTCATGTGCCTTGGCCCAAAAGCCAAAAATCTCACATGCCCAACGCGCGTCACTTTCACTCTCTAACAAAGAGCGTCACCGTTTCTCTTAATGCGTCTCTCTCAAGTTCAACGGCTAAATTTATTATTTAATTTAAATATTAATGCACTACTTAAACACATACATGAACTACCTCCAACGCTTGAACGGACATATTTTACAAAATCTAAGCCGTCCACGTATCCAACTAACACCGTATCTCATAAAATAACGGACATTGGTTCCATATTCCTAAGATTCAAAAATATCCGTTCGGTTTTTCAAATTTTAAATTCCCACTCAAACCTAACAGCACCGTCAAATCCACCGTTAGCTAACGAGCCCCACATAACACCGTCACACCCCACCTATAAAAAACTAGTGTTTTCTTCTTTTTCGTCTTCATTTCAAAGACGAGGGGGTTTCACACTTTCACTTTCCATTTTCACTCACTCCTTCGTCTTTCTCTCTCTTCATCTTTCTCTCTCTTCAACTTTCATTCACTTCACTTTTCATCAAGTAGAGAAAATGCGTGAGATCCTTCACATCCAAGGTGGTCAATGCGGGAACCAGATCGGAGCCAAGTTCTGGGAGGTGGTGTGTGCGGAGCACGGGATCGACTCCACCGGGAGGTACGGAGGCGATAATGAGTTGCAACTCGAACGAGTCAATGTTTACTACAACGAAGCAAGTTGTGGAAGGTTCGTTCCACGTGCAGTACTCATGGATCTGGAGCCTGGAACCATGGATAGTGTCAGATCTGGACCCTACGGCCAAATATTCAGGCCAGATAATTTCGTTTTCGGCCAGTCCGGCGCCGGAAACAACTGGGCGAAGGGTCACTACACTGAAGGCGCTGAGTTGATTGACTCGGTTCTCGATGTTGTTAGGAAGGAAGCAGAGAACTGTGACTGCCTTCAAGGTATTCTACTTCACAACTTCTTTTCCCTTTTTTTTTTCTATTTTAAGCTTATTATTTATGTTTTTGCTTCATTTTTTAGTTATAAGTATTACACGTTTTTTCGTTTTCAGTTGATGCTGGGTTCTTAGTGTTATCTTAAGAAGTAGTGAACCTAAACTGTAGAGTCTCGATCTGTTAAATCACGTGTTTCTTTATGCTGATTTTGAAGTTTGGCACGGTGTAACGTAGTTTGATTTAGCAAACTATGTTAAATTTCGTCACACCGTTTTTTCAGTTTTTTTGTTTTGTTGAAAAAGCTGTTTCGCTTCTCGATATTTTTTGTTAACTAACTTTCCATTGGCAATTCGGAATCATAAATAATGTCATGATTGAATTAGCAACTTATTAATTAATTCCACAGTTTGAAAATTGAATTAAATTTGAAGGTGTGTTGTTTATTTTGATTATTACATGTAGTCAGCACTTTAAAGTGTTTTTGTTCTCGCAGGGTTTCAGGTGTGCCACTCCCTTGGTGGTGGAACTGGTTCTGGCATGGGAACACTTTTGATTTCGAAGATCAGGGAAGAATACCCAGATCGAATGATGCTTACCTTTTCCGTGTTCCCATCTCCTAAGGTCTCTGACACTGTTGTTGAGCCTTATAATGCAACCCTCTCAGTTCACCAGCTTGTTGAGAATGCTGATGAATGCATGGTATTGGATAATGAAGCTCTCTATGATATTTGCTTCCGCACCCTTAAGCTCACCACTCCAAGCTGTGAGTTCATCATTCCACACATTCTCATCAATTCCTTACTTGTGCTAAATTCATTTCCTTTATTGGTTCTATGCTAAATTTGGCTGTTTGTTTTGGTTTGTTTGTCACAGTTGGTGACCTTAACCATCTAATATCAGCCACAATGAGTGGTGTAACATGTTGTCTTCGATTCCCTGGTCAACTGAACTCAGATCTTCGCAAGCTTGCTGTGAATCTCATTCCATTCCCTCGTCTGCATTTCTTCATGGTTGGATTTGCTCCTCTCACATCTCGTGGTTCGCAGCAGTACAGGGCTCTCACTGTACCTGAGTTAACACAACAGATGTGGGATGCTAAGAACATGATGTGTGCAGCTGATCCGCGCCATGGTCGTTACTTGACCGCATCTGCTATGTTCCGTGGCAAGATGAGTACCAAGGAGGTTGATGAGCAGATGATCAATGTTCAGAACAAGAACTCGTCTTACTTTGTAGAGTGGATTCCAAACAATGTCAAATCCACTGTCTGCGATATCCCTCCAACTGGTCTAAAAATGGCATCAACATTCATCGGGAACTCTACTTCCATTCAGGAGATGTTTAGGAGGGTGAGTGAGCAATTCACTGCTATGTTCAGACGAAAGGCTTTCTTGCATTGGTACACTGGCGAGGGCATGGATGAGATGGAGTTTACTGAGGCAGAGAGCAACATGAATGATCTTGTATCGGAGTACCAGCAGTACCAAGATGCAACAGCAGATGAAGATGGATATGAGTATGAAGATGAAGAAGACATTGGTGAAGAGGCTTGAGTAGTAGTAATTTTCAAGGGTGCATTTGTATGTGTTGGTTGTGATATACTTGTCGTGTTAATGTTGTCATTTTCTCCTATTACCCGAATACCTTTTTCGGGGTTTTGATTGTTCTAGGGTTTTATATTTGTAGATGTTTTATCTTACTGCTAAAATAGTGCCTATGTTGCACCAAATCAATTGTACCCTTGTTAATTTTTCGGTAGATTAACAAATGTTTATCTAGGTTATCTATCATTGCAATGATTGAATATCTCCGTATCTTCATTGGATTCAGTTCAGTTTATATCTACATTCTTATCTTCATGGTTGCTTGAAAATGTTGCCAGACATTTATCCAAACAATTCTTTCTTGTTATATGAGAAAAGGGTCAGAGAATGGAGATGGTATGAAAGCATGAATAGATGAACTTGTAGCTAGACAATTGGTTGAAAGGGAAATGTTTCATTCCACTAATGAAGCAGGGTGCTACAAGGTGTAAAAAAATGTAAAGAGAAGGGTGAAAAAAACATTGGTATTCTAGAAAAGGGGCAAAGTTGGAGGAAAACGCACAATCATCCACTGTCTCTCATAAGTTACCAAATGAGTCCATCCAATTTCCTCAAGCAATGACAGCTTTACTTCATAAAATTTCTTCTTGGCAGGTTCATTGTCATCTTCAATTATGTCACTAAGTACCTAAATGGAAAAGGTTCACAAATAAGATAAATATATAATAATTTTATCTAATACAACAACTCACTTGCTCACCCTTCTCTTGTAACACCAATTTCATAAAAACCCAAGATTTCAAGTTGAACCATGATCCTGTATTTTATTACTAATTAAGGGCCAAGATCTTCTCCATATACTAAGGAACCAATACAAGGCTTTGCAAAAGAAAATACCTTCAATGCTGTCCCGAGCCTTTGACTACGCCTCTCGTTTGTCACCAACAGGATTCCATACTTTGTGCACTTCACATCAACCCATTTCTTCAGTTCATTGAAGTTCTCTTCAAATAAGTCTGGATGAATGTCATTATCCTTCGGTTGCTCATCGGTTTTCACTGCATCTAGTTTTGTACCTTCTGTTGCAGCAGGTGAAGCTGAAGATTTTTCTACCGCCTTTGACAATATACACCAAGTCAAGTCGGCTAACTCTAAATTGATAAACAATAATTACACGACATAATGTAATGATAAACTTGAATGAAAAGAAGCACTAATTATGCCACATGATATCTATCCTTTGAGCTCAAGAGAGAGGAATTGCCATCGATACAGGGATATTTACTGTTTTTGTAGTGACTAACAAGTAATAATATAGAAGATCGATGTACTGAAAGGCAAGTGTAGCAGGATGTACACATTTTGCAATATCATCCGCATGGTATTTCCATGTTTTGCATGTAAGGATTACGATTGTCGAAAATGTAGAATATTGGGTTAAGGATTACCTTTAAAGATTCAATTTCTGCCAGTGCAAGCCCCTTTTGGTAAAGCGCCTCTGCTAAATGGTCGCGAGTTGATTCCATCTTCTTCTTGATTTTCTACAGTGATTTTAAATATCAATAGTTGCCAAAAATCCATAATGCAAGAGATACCATAGTACCAAAATTCATTTCACCACATAATGAATTTCAACAATAAACATTGATAACAATTGGTTTAACATTTGTCACGCTATCAGCCTATAGAGATGTTTACAATATCATGTACACATTTTAACACCTCCTTTTAGTTTTGTATAAACAAGGAACTTGTTCAGGAGTGGGTGATGGGAATAACTAAGAGCATTGGGAACAAGGATGCACCTCTGCTTCCTCATCATCTGGATCATTTCTTAGTGCAAAATATTTTGCTAACTCTTCCCGATCGATACTGTCAATCACCTCATTGGCTGCACCAATTACCTGCAATGCATAACCAAAATTTCCACACTATCAGCCATCTTGTGGAATTTACACCATACACCCTACTAAATTGAGAAACTTTTTATAAGCATTTATTTAATTAATCCAAACATTAGATTCAAAGTTCTCACGAGGCAGATCAGACTCATAAATTTCAAAGAATCTAAAAATTATTGGTACTTGATTTTGCCCATCATGATAATATCAAATAACTCAATGGCCGGATTGGTTAAATATTTCACTTTATTTTAATATATAAATGTCAAATATTAGCTTAGATAGTAATGAATGTAAAATGTTAAATTTTGAATTCGACAAGAATGTTGTTAGACGGTGTAAATGTACAAGACTTACACTCCTTGAGTCACTCGAACTCCACCTTATACATGACAGCAACATAATAGTTATATAATCGATACAACATTAGATAACTCTTATACGGTAAGTTTTTTGAGAAATCGAAGGGGGGGTTCATCATGCTGGAATTTGTCCTTGATAGGACTCCTAGCAACTAAACCTTCCAAAATCTTTGAAAACAATTGAGTGTACTTTGGATATTCAGACTGCAAGGAACAGAAAAAATGGTATATTTATCTTTAGTATACAATGCAGACAACAAATAGTTTAATAAAGTTTTGACTAACATTAACAAAAGTTACATGTCAGGAATTTAACAAAAGAAAATCAAATAAATAGAGTTCTAAGAGAGTAAATAAACAAACTAAGGCAGGCAGCCATCAAAACTATAATTTTAGATAAAATTCCTATACCGACTTTGAGAGTGGCCGACAAGTTTTTCCATTCCAAACGCTCTTCATCACTTTCTTGTTTTAGGCTACCAAGCACTTTTATTTTTGCATCTCTTACCTGATGGATAAGTCAAGGCAAACTCAAAGCACTATAAGGATTTAAGACAGAAGACATACAATCTGAAATCTTTAGTGTGACAGCTAAGAAGTAAGAACTGCGAGAGAATGTTTAATACCGGGATTTTAGATAACAATGCACATGCTTAAGTTTATTTTTAAGCAAAAGTGCTTCATAAAAAATAGATGCAAAGAGTAAAAAAAATGTCATAAGTGAAATACAAGTTAGCTAGTAGAAACAAGGATTTTCTGCTAAAGTAGGACTCACAATACCTCTTCTTCTAAACGCTCAGAAACTGTCTTCTTGGAAGATAAGGAAGAACCTTTTCCCTTCTCCTCATCAATCTTCCAACACAAGTTCACAGGACAATGTAATCAGAAATATATACAATTTTGGAGTACATAATATCATCACGGCTTGGTGGTTCAAACAAATAATTTCATGTGCAATTGTAGGGCATACAAATAGACCTTAAGGCAGGTAACTGCATAAAGTAAAGAATAACCTTATTTGGCGGAACTATATAAGAAACACGATAAGATACGGGATGCTTTTCTGGGTTTTTATGTTCAGAAAATGACAGTTCCCCGTATGATATTGCTCCCACCAATACAGATCCTAGTGAAGAATTCTGTGGAAATACTTCAAACGTTGTTATTACATACTAGCAATGGTCTAATGGACTTAACTAGAAGGTTAAGAAAGGAGAACAATATACCTTAGGAAGCTTGTCCTTTAGTGGTGGACTAAGATAAAATGCTTCTTTTATACTGCCAATAAGCAAACATCAGCACTACAACACAAGATGATGTTTAAACCTTAAGGAGGTAGGGACAACGTAATCCGGTCACATACCCTGGAACTAAAGTTGAGGATTTGAAGGAACCATTTCCCGTCAGTGGACCATCTGGTTGAGAGAAAAAACATAGCCGAATGACGTCCTAGAAACAAAGACAGACATATAAATGATAATCATGTAGATATATAGAAATGGAAGGAAACAAATAGATAACCTGAATTTTAATAATGTATATAAAAATTATACCCTCTGCAAGTAACCCAAAAAGTGTACCTTAGTGGGGGAATCACAATTCTAAAATTTCTCATGAAAAAAAGATGTTTCCAATCTTTGAATCGATGAAGATGCTTAATTTCAATTCTCCCTAATTTATTTCACATGCATTATGGAACTACAACCTTTAGCGTCCAATGCTAATATCATACAAAATGATTGACCAAAATTTACAGTTTTCCCTATTATTTTCAATATTAAAAATACAGCTTTTCCTTTAATGATTTTTAGAATAATGAAGGTTATATAACATAACTTAAAACTTACCTCAGTTTTTTATAGTGAGGGAAATTCTATCAAAATTTAAGAATTTTCATTTGTAAAACAATTTGCAAGCCACATATTTCAAAAGTTCGATATACATAACCACTGAGCATTGAGAAACCTACTAGTCAGAGAAAATGAGAAATACTATTTTGTTCATGAAAACCATTGAAAAAACTTATAATCATGTAAGGACATATCAGGCTGCAGCTAAAGAAAGATAAGATTGTGAGGCATAACATGAAGCTATCTTAAGAATATGATATTCTACCTTGTCTCCCAAATTTTGCTCAATGAATAACACCAGTTGCTTCATCTTCTCCAAAATTTGCACATTGTCATGCCTAAAATAATAAATTAACATGAGTATAGGACCATGTTTAATGCACCTACATATCAATATTTTAAAAGCCTAGAAATATTCCACTTGTAATAAAACTCTAGCTTTCTTATTGCAAGTATTAATAACTAAATTACGCTTGTTCAGTAATACCCGTGACTTTACAAAACTTACTCGGAACTATAGAGAATCAGAATGACTATAAAAAAACAAAAGCATAATAAGGAACAACCAAGCATGTATGATGTCATCCCGTATATACAGAAAGATTCATACCTTAAATATAGCTGTAAATTGTATTCTCCCTTGGGCAGTTTTGTAGAGTTTGGATAGGCATCTCCACTTGAATATACACGCTACAATCAGAACATACTATTAGAAATATAAAATCATTCATTTGCCTTCACCCAAGGTGTTCGGGAGTTCGATCCATGCTTCCCCATTCTTCTAAATAAATAAAAGAAGTTTCATCTCAAGGTGGTGGGCCTGTACATAGTCCGTGCTGCAAGCCCAAAGGGCTAATGGGTATGGGGCATGTTAGAGTTACAAAACCATTCATTTCCCTTCACCTCAATAGCTTAAGCTTTTGGGAGGTTGGTTGTTGACACATACAAACATGAAAATAAATTACAACCAGGTTAGTATTCACGTAACTCGTAAGTCATAACCAAAAACAACAAAACGGAAAATAAATATGAGAATACCTTATTCGAATCAGAAATCACATAAAATTGAGACTCAAATTTAGTGTCATATATCCGGTCATTTAGAAATGGTATTTGTGGTTTCACTTCAGCTTCATCTTCCAATTTGACCTTATACCTGAAAAAGCATAATACTGAGAACAGGTCATGAAAAAGTTACAAAAATGAAACAGAATGGAATTTATGGCTACTCACGTTAATGTTAGTGCTAGTATCTGCTTTCCGGAGGGGAGTTTGTCACGATCAGTTGACAGTGCACTAATCTTAGCATGTATTGGTCGATATGGAACCCTTATCTGCAAGTTTGACATCAGTTAGGAGAATAGATTGGCCTCATTACTGCCCTACATCACAAGCATAATGGCATATCACAAAAAGAAGGATGGAAGAAATACAAGATAACCTTGCTTAGAATCGCTACAGGTGCAAGTTTCTCAGATGCCAGTAGTGCTTCAGCATCAATTCTAACTGGTGCTTCACTCCCATCAAGTACAACTTCCTCTTGATTGACTTTTACGCCATGAAACACAAGCTGGAATTTTATATAAATATGAACAATCATTTAATTATATAGGAACAACCATACACAAAGGCAAAAAAGACTAACGAATAAGGCATAATCATCACGGGGCTTTCCATTTTAAAAATTAGAATATTCAGCTGGATTTTTTTTAAAAATAGGTGAGAGAGAGCAAGATTTACCCGAACATCTGGAGGGTAAAACAAGTTCATCATACAAATATGTACTCTATTACCTCAATATCCACGCTGGTTGTCGCATGACTCCCTCTGCCACTTGACCAAAACTGAGCTATGACTAGTTCCAGTGTTTGACCACTTACTACCCTAAAGGCGAAGCTTTTGACAGCTGGCGAAGGTAAGGATATCACATTCCTCCATTTCAAAGGGCTTTGCAGTGGACATATCTAGACATAGCAAGCATGTCAAGAAAGGTCCAAACATAATCTTACATAGTTTTGAGCTGCACATTGTACCTGAACAGCATCCACAAGAAATCTTCGAGCTGTATCAAAACTTGATGTGTTCATGGTTGCTTCAACCCAAGATGCACCATGTGGAACTTCTATATATTTCCTTTCTATATGGCCTAATGAAACAAAAAAAATCGAGACAATAAGCATTCCTTTTAGGATTAAAGAATGACTGGACCAGAATTGCAAATGCAATGTGTAAAATATTTCCAAAATCATTTTCAATATTAGATCACAGAAAAGGCCCTTGGAGAAAATATCAAACATCATGGTTAGAATGCTTTATATGTAAATCCTAAATTCCAACCTTAGCACGTCACCAGAATAAAGATGTTTTGAGATTAACTTCATTGACAAATGTCATGAACAATCTTTGCTAAAAGCTTAGGCTGTTATGTGAAGACATGAATATTGAATATTTTTATTATAATCTAACGTGACCCCGTCAATGAGAGAACTTTGGGTTTGAAGCTGAACAATGCATGGTTCATCTTTACCATGAGCTGAAAATCATTTATTTTAAAAGTTAGAACCAAAGCGGCAAGGACCAAACTCTAGACCACTTGGCCATAGAGGCCTGGTACAATGTCATAAACCATCTCTCCAATAGCTTAACCTATGTGGTGAAGGCACTTAATGACTTTTATTATATATAATTATCAATTTATGCATACCTGGCTGGAATAACATCTTTGAAAATGAAACTTGCGGAGGTCTATTAGTTACCGCCACAGGCTTTGTTATGGTAATTGGGATTCGGAAAAGAGGGCCACGCCATGGTGCTTTGCAGTCAATACCATAGACCTCATAATAATGCAGACCACCATCAGATAAATTGGTAGGATCCACAATTATGCTGAAAGTAGAACACAACAATTTGTAAGTCAATGATAAAAAACTACAAATCACTACTCGGTTGAAATAAAAGAAGAAAATAAACATAGACCACTGATGGAAGACCTAAAGCAGAATGATGGATATGAAAGGCTAGGGATTATAGTAAGACAGTTTCAAGGATGACGAAAATATTGGATGACATATATGCCCTTGAAAGTACCATGGAGATCATTTCTTTCACAGAACAACTATGCCTAGATTCCGCCACTGGAAAAAAACTTAATGAAACCTAAAAATAGTTCTAGACCAAAATAGTGATAACATGAAACAACAGAATGCTTTACATACACTAAGAATGAAAAGGTTAAGTTCAAGTGAAGCTGACTAACTTGAAGGTATGGCCATTATGAGTGAGCAATAGATACTCGGGGGTTTTCACAACTGTCTCATCTGTTGAATGTAACTCAATGCACTCCTCAAACACAACCAATTCTTCCAACTTATTGGCATCTTCATGAAATTTTGGATCAACTTCCACTGTCCACTGTGAACAAGTACTACAAGTTACAAAGAGAATTACCAACGGCAAGTGCATACTAATCACAGTAAATTTACTGTTAACCGCTGCAAAGAGTAAAATCTTGATAAATTTGATAACATACAAGGAGAAAAGTGATAGCAACTACCGTTTTTTGTTCGCAGCATAAGAACAATTGCAAAATTAATTTCAGCACAACTACTTTCATCCTTTCATTCTCACCATAGAATGCAAGGTAAACTAATATTCTTTGTCAATTAAACAAATTCTCCAACCTTTATCAATCAATTTTACAAATTGTAGTTTTCAAAGACCTGTCTCAAAAATATGCTCTGATCACTATATACACCAAGTTTAAGAATATATCACCTCAGTAGATTGTCGTAAAGTACTAGCCTCCCTCAGGTAGATGCCCCGTGATGAGTGATCTGCAGCCAGCAATCATAATAAGGGATATAATGTTGCTAGTTTCAATACAAGCATGTTTTTTTAATGTGTTATAAGCAATAAATACAAATTCATTTTACACAAGCCACATACAAATTCATATCATTATTACAGAACCTTGATAACAACTTTTATCCCAAAAAAGATTAGAAGAACATAACAAAACAATAGAATGTCAGCAACTTTTGTTCCCAAGTAATTTACTTAACAGTACATAACATGCTGTACCATTTTACAAGAACGGATGAACACGTAAGGGAAAGGCAAAATATCCAGGAGAGAATGTAAACTCACTTGATTTTCCAGATTGCTTTATGTTTATTTGATACCAAACACCTGTAATATTTTGAGACTTCTGTATATACTCAAAACACCTGTCATTGAGTATTGATCAAGTCAATACATAATCTTATAAACCTATCATTCACTACAATTTCATGAAAGCACAGGGAGGGGGAAATAACGAACTTGTCAACTTGCATAAGCCCATGCCCAGTGGATAGTTTATCCTCAGGTGAATCACCTATGGGAACAGATGTGTTCTCAAGGGCCTTCCTCACACTATATGGACTCACAGGAATTCCCTCAGCCTGCATGCAGCATTTCAGAAAATTACAGATATGTGTGCGAACTGCAACATAATACCAACAAAATCATAATATCGAAATAAGAACCACATCCTAGAACCTTCATTGCACTTATGAGCAATGCAATCCCCCCAGTGGCTGATGGTGATGCCATTGATGTCCCATTCATGAGCATACGTCGTTGAAGCGTCCACGTAGGAACAGGAGCAACAGCGGCACCAGGAGCACTTATGCAGACACCGAGATCTCCATCAGTTGTTGGTCCTCGGCTAGACCTGAAAAATCCTTTTCATCAATCATACAATGATAATGATGCAAACAAAGAAGAAGAAAAATGATAGATAAAAGAGTATAGGAAACCACCAAAATGGAAAATTTCACAAAGAAGCAAATATACCAAGTGTATTCAAGCCCCTCAGATGGTGGTTCAACAACAGAATGAGCACCAGCTGCCATAGCAGGAGAAACATAAGCACCAACGCCTATGATACTTGAAGATGTACCACCAGGTGCACCAACGGTGCTCAATGCTGGCCCACTATTACCAGCACTGCTCACAAATATCAGACGGTGCTTGTTTACTGCCTGGATATAAATCATCAAAAAACACTGTGGCTTAGCAAATGGAAAATAGCAATGAAAAGATATAACTGGTCCAGTTAAAATGGAAGTCTTAGAATATACTTCATTCACAAGGTCAACAAAGCGTCCATAGTTTGGCAGCGATGTTGGTTCACCATAACTCATGTTGATAAGATCACATTTATGCTGCATAAAAAGGCCATCACTAGAATGTCATTTATGTCAAACATTAGAAAATCCTAAAACAAAATTATTTATGTGAAACACAAAAATGTCACAGACTAATCTATTTCAATTGTTGAAACATCCAAGACAACCATTTAATGAGGGGGGAAATTGAAGCACCTCCACAGCAGCAATCAGTGCCCGGGTCAAACCCGTTCCAGTTTCAATTGAACCTAAGCGAGAGTCCCCAATTTTACAAGATATTAGTTGTGCTCCTGGTGCAACTCCATTCAACAAGGGTTCCTAACAACAATATATTATAATGTATAGTGTTCTTCATAGGAATTGCACTATAAGTTCAAAGTTACGCCTGTACCTCTGGGTGGAATGCAGTAGCTATACCAGCAACATGAGTGCCATGAGGGGAGCAGTCTGTTACGATACTTAAGGTGTTTCCATCATTATAGATGTTTGCAACAAATGAACAAGCATCTAATTTGCTGAAGACACCATACTTCCTCTCAGTCCTGAAAAATAGGCTGTAACAGTTAGCAATGAAAAGTTGAAGTCATTTGAAATTTAATGCATATCAAACCGCACTGATTAGAACCAAAATGACTTCCTTCTTTCGGTATTTGGTTGAAGAGAAAACACAAGAAACTGATGGAAAGAGAAAACTGAGATTGATTAATCTGTTAGTGTATGACAACTAGAGGACTTGTGAGTAGGAAATCCATTTTACAAAATGAGTATCTTCTAATTTCACTAGACTTTTCAGCACGAAAGTGATTAAATGGATAAAATTTAGTCTACATAATAGCACCAGCAATCAAATGTACCTATAGTTAGTTAAGGGTACAAAGTTAGCAAGCTTCCCACTATCTGGATCATCCTCGAGACTCTGTGTGTCAAGAGCAGCCCTCCAGACCTCTCCATCATACCAGACAACAGCATCTATGACAGGCCCTTTATCATTATAGCTCTGAAACATAAAATAGCATTGCCTTTTCAGAGTAAGAAAATTCAATTGGCTGGATGATAAGCAAGATTTGCGGCAAGTAAACAAGCACACCACAAGTATAAGCCATTTTAGAGAGAGGTGAAGGCAGCAATGCCCAAAGAGCAAAAAAAGTAATGTAAAATGATCAGCACCCACCTCAGATTGCTTTCTCAGGAGATCAAGCCTATTCTGGAGATCTTTACGAGCCTTTTTAAGTTTTGCTTCCTCAACCTTGACATGTAGCTAGAAAATGTGTATACTTTTGAGTTATACGGAATAGTAAATATAATGGAAAACAAACAAGCACATTATATCTTTTGAATATTTCGAGAGAGAAACTAGAACAATCATAGCATGCTGAAATATGAAAGAAAAGGTACATTTGTCACCAAAAGAAGGGAAGAACCCCCCATTGTTTTTCCAAAGACAGTATTAAAGTTCTACATGCAAATTAAAAGGAGATACAAGAGAGAAAATAGTAAGGAAATAAGTAACACATCTTAACAAAAAAATTAACCAATACATGCACCAGCTTGCCTCTGCAATATGTGAATGTGATGGCTAGTGACTACTAAACAAATGTTGAACTGTTACAAGTATAACATACGTGCATTGAAGTGCTAGAATATGAGAGGAATCAGACAAATTCTTCAATTAACCTGATCAAAACCATCAAGTTGTTTTACAGCCTTAGCAATTTCCTCCTGGTTTTTCTCATCCCACTTTTTCTTTCTTTCTCTCTGCCCATGAAAAATTCAGGAAAAAAAATGAAAATGGATCTATTAGCCAAAATTGTAGAGACAACAGAACAACTACAAATAATACTTCAATAAAGTAAAATGCTACCTTCAGACGAGAAACCAATTTTTTTGTAAAAAGCTCATAAACCAATTTATAACCCACATGCCATTCACCAGAAGGATTTTTCCACGAAGTATTGATAACCAAAGATGCCCCTGTACAAAATTTGCATGAAACTTAAGCACAGAGCCACAGATAAGAGCTTAATACTTTGGTGGGTTCTCATTCTTCAACTAGGAAGTTTTCTTGTTCGGATATCTCTTAAGTTACAAACTGTGCACGTAGAGGTCTGAAGTTTTCTTGTTCGGATATCTCTTAATTTACTTGCACTTGCAATTACTACGATATATTGAAGAATGTCTGATCGCGATTTATTCCGTAGCACTAACCTGAAGCACCTGAAATACAATCCTCAGCATCAGCCTTCACCACCTTTGAGGTATCAATATCTCCACTCCCAGTGCTGAAGAAGAACAACAGGCATTCATATTTTATTGGTAAACCAGTGAGCATTAACATGTGTACCAAATAAAAATTCAACATCAAGTAGTTACTACTTACCAATCAAGGATATCAAGAATTTTTGGTTTCCCATCAGAGGTAACCTGTAATCCAGCAGCAGCTGGGTCTACACCAGAATCTGAAAATGACACATACAAGAATACAAGCACAAAAGATTTTAGTCGACTTCATTGTGATTCTTCTACTCACCCATGTGTTAGCATCTATAGCCAACCTTGTCTTTGAAAGGGAGATACTGTATTACTTTCTAACAGTTACTTCACACTCAAACAAGCTTTTTCAAATAATACCCCAAAATTGGTTTTACCTATACCAACAAAGACTTTTCCAAACACACTAAAAGTATTGAACCCCAGACATCATGTTTAAGAAACTCAATTCATGAGTTTTACTCAAGCAAAGCAAAATAATCACGCTATTAAGAGAATTAACATGAAAACTCAACTACAAATAAAAGTACAAAATTCAAAATTCAAAATATGCAACTAAACTCTGGGTTGATTGAGAATACTTTCACTCAACTAGAACTAACATTTTACATTTATGACATCCAAAACAATTACAAGTATGTCTTTTCTCTTTATGAGTTTTTGCATATAACTTTAATCTGCTCTCACCGCAACTATCTTTTAGAAATGTAGCACCAATGAAATCACAAATCCCAACCCATCCAAACCGAAGGAAAGAGTTCAACAAATTTGATGACTTTAAAAGCAAGTAAACAAATCTGAGATCAATATTCAATAACAATCAAATAAAAAAAGTAAAATATAATTTAATATTTAAACCAAGTGAATATTCCAGCATCCAACATCAACTATATATCTATGCAGCATTGATGTTATCCCTTCTCAAAAATGGAAGCAACCCAACAAGGTAAATAGGGTAAAGTGAAGAACTTTATACCGAAAATAGCGATGAGAGAAGCACGGCCATCGTAGTGAGGATGAGAATGGAGAAAAGAGTCAACACCAATCTCTGTCTTGGGCATAAGGGAAGCCAAGAATGTAGAGTGGTTCAGCTTCAGAAAAGCACTGTTGTTGTTATTGTTATTATTATTGTCATTAGTAGAGAGAGAGTTGGAGGAAGAAAAAGACATTGACTTGATGGAAGAAGAAGAAGAAGAAGAAGAAGAAGTTTGAGTGAATCTCCTTCGTGTGAAAGTGTGATGATGAGAGAGAAAGGGAGGAGAGAGAGAGGACAATGTTGTTGAGAATGTGGTGAGTAAAAGCATAACTTCGAATGAAATGGAATGGAAAGGTGTTTTTCGTAATTTCAGATCAATGGGTACGGTGGTGGTAGACGGGGTTGCGGCATGGTGCACACCGCAAAACAACTAGGATGTTCAATAACTCATTTTTCATGGGATATGGTTTCAGTGACGTGGTTTCATGTTTATTGCATGTTTTTTTTATCACAAAACATTCATATCAATGTTTCTTAAATCTTAATACTTTCATCTTAACATTATTTTTCTTCATATCTCTAAAAATGTACTAATATTTATTTTATTTACTATTTATGTAAGAGGTTCTAATAGTTGTTTCTCTAATTCATTTATTATTCATTTTATCATGTCTACTATCTTCATATATCCATCAATATTTATTTTTGTACTACATTAAATCATTTTTATGTTAGAGTGCAATAAATAATCGTATAAAATTCTAGATCTTATAATTTGTTTAAAACTCCCCCCTCTTATATTAAAATCGTATGTTTTTCTCCCCAATTAAAATATATTCCCTACAAATAAATTGTAATTTACAATTATATTAAGAAATAAGTTTGAGCAACCCTTGATTATAATTGTTTAGCTGAGTAGATTCATAATGCAATTGAGCAACCCTATGGTTGTAGTGTGTCAGTTTTTTGAAGCAACCCATATAAGAATGCCACAAAACAATAGAAAAACTAGCCATGTCTTCTGTTTAGACCGTTTGTTAACTAGGAAGTGCATGAAGTTATGGTGTGCTAAGTAGTAGTAGTAGTCATGTATCAATGTTTAAAACATGATGTTTAAGGTACTTAATCATAGATGTTAAACATAAGAAGAATCGAAACGATTTTGATTGAGTAAAAGAATAATAGTAATGCATGAAATATAATCACTCAGACACATTTTTATCTTTTGGTTCCTTTCCTTTTATCATACTTTCTAGTTCTTATCAAAGAATTTTCTATTTATCTTCCTAGCATTCACTTTTCACTTGTATAGCTTTGTACCAAACAATCTTTCAATCTTTCAATCCTTTTCTTCGAGAACTGAGCTTCACTGTGAGAATCAGAGAAGCTTGTTGGAAAAACAAATTCAGTTAATTAATCTTCTATGTGACCTGCAACATTTCCAATTTAATCAGATCAAAGGACTTAAAATCACCATGATTTACAAGATAGTATACATTTTATAGGAAGACATTACCTGAGATTGTGGTATATTATTAATGCAGGTTGTATCACATGGATATGCACAGTCTATTTCCTTGCTTCTGTTTCTACTAAAATACCAATCACCAACCGCTTCTGCAATAGTCTGTAAGAAATAGAATGGTTTAACAGTACTGTGGCTGATTGAGAAAGTTAACTATGCTGAACCTTCAAAGATCACTTCACTTTAAGTTTAAACCTCTAATTTTGGTTGAAGGGTGGAACATCAGATAATATAACACTACAACTTTGACACATAATACAAATATCTTAGAGACTTGGACTGATATATTGTATAATTCAATATCCTTTTCCTTGGTCACCATAAACCAGTTACTACTTGGCACTTCAAAAAAGAAGTTAAATTTTCACATACTACAACAGGTTCATCATGATCTCTCGCTATCAAAGAGTAAGACCGGTACCTTGTTGTTTACTCTTGGAGAATCATCTGCAAACCAAGTATCATTTGATTCACTTTGGCAATGAGCAAAGCATGAATTTATGAACATTCCCCCTCTTCCTGAATATATGTAGAATGGTCGCAAAGTTGCAAGCATGTAGTGCCTAAAACCTGAATAGAGTGCATGTGAGTGAGGAAAATTAGTTTAATCTTAATCAATAAAAAGGATGAATTTTGAGCATGTATGAAATAAGCTATACACAGATCTATGACAAAATACTAACATGTCTATAAACACTAATGAAACTTCTTATAAGATTGAATATGCAAAAGCTATTCCGAAAAATGCTAAGTTGATGGCAGAAAAATTGAAAGAGGAACCTTGCAATATATTAATTTGGTCTGGTGTGCATGCCGCTGGGTCCAACTTGCAGTGGTTCCAATGTCCATGCATATCAGCAGAAGGTGGCACCAATATATGACGGAACTGTTGAAATTAGAAGTTTAATCCTTCACGTAATCAGCCAATTATATGAATTAAGATAATGTGCAATGCAGAAACAAAAAATGGCATAAATTATTACTTGGAATACATCATAGGCAGAATTCAAGATGAAATATGGTGTTGATATGTATCTCAAGGCATATTGTGGAAAGAAGCACTGCATGGGAACATGACAAACATCAAAGTCTTCTATAATATTCCAGAGCTAATGATTCAAGTACATAGGAAAACATACCAGATCTGGAAAGAACAGTGTACTTGTGCAATTTCTATTTAGGTTCTGCTCTACCCCCTGTTGCACAAGACTTTGTCATGTAAGCCTGTTTTTAATGATATGCACTTTTCTTTCTTAATGCAATTCGAAAATTTAATGTACAGAATAAAATGTGTTTTCCTATCTTCACTGAACTCTTAATTTAGAAGAAAATCTGAGTATGTGAACCACTTTCAAATGTCCTAGAGCTTTTTTTTTTCTTTTTCAGTTCTCTTTTCAGGAAGCACATAAACTGTTGTCAAGTGATTAATCAACGCATTTTTCAGAACAAAAGTTGACATAAACATGGCACAATTATTGAAGCTTACCTGCAATTCAACAAGGCTTTTGACGAAATAGCGCATAGTGTGGTTCAAACTTATATCTCTCCTGCAAAAGTTGAAGAAGAGGAAATGCTTCACATATAAATTTATTTTTTGAAAAAATACAGCTGAAGATTGGGTTGAACACTCAAGATAAACAAAACATACCCGTCAAGAAAAAAACCTGCATCACTCAAGCATTTAACACTTGCATTACTTGGCAAATACTTGGCGAAGTTGTCACAATGGTGAAAGGTTGCTAAACCTCCAGCAGAACAACCTGAAAGCAAAGCCTACACAAGAAACATATATAGTACTTATTCTAAGACTTGAACTGCAAGTCACATGTCTTCATTTCTGAGACATCAAAAGTTTGCATAAATGAAATAAAATTCGGAAGAGGTGTAGTATACCTTGCGTGCCTTTCCCAAACCTTTTGGCAGAAGGTCTCGGATGATAGCTTCCCAAATCTTCTGCCCTTTGAAATAAAGCATTGTTGTCTGATGTTCATCTCACAAACACAAAGTGTTATTTCATTCAGTAAACTTGATTCATCCGGTAAGCAACTAAGAACATAGACAGAAAATGTTGTAACACTAATTCACGTTATCCATGGTTGTTAGAATGTCATTATTTGTTTAGGATTGTGTTACCAGCATTTGCTAAGGCTCTATCTTAGAGCTGTGAGACATAAATTACATAAATGTGATCTTGTTTTTCTTGCCATTTTGAGGAGAGACACATTGTGAAAATTACCTTATTATTGAACACAGTGTCACCAGTGAATGAAGCTCCATCACAATATCTAAGCTTCACACGGTTCCAGTTGTAAAAGTCTAGAACACCAATACAATTATACAAACAATACCAAAAATTGAAGAAAAAAGAGAGGAACAGCAGCATTATATAAGATACTTTTTCTACTGGAATATTTATATCATAACATGCTTTAGAGTAGACTCCTTTGAATCATCCAAAAATAAAATTTAGGTATTATTCAATGACTTATATAACATTGTATGAAATATTTGTTAGAATAAAGTTTGTAGATGTTTTTATTTATTTATTTTTTGTCAATAAATCACCTCTCATGTTTCAATTGTCACCCAACTAAACGTTTTCAATATAAATCACAAATCTATTTGATTATCATATTTCATTATCAAAAAACGAGGGAAATTTTTCATGAATGAAAATAAACAATGACTGGATCACGGATCAAACAAAAGTGATTAGTCCACTTTGAGTGCTGACTTTTTATCCCAAAAATAACCTCAAATTTAGGATTTAAAAATCTTATTTATGGCATTTGATGTGTCACTTCAATTATGTTCGTTTAAAATACTAATAAAGTGAGACACATTAAATAATTACAGCAAAAATTATTTCTTACTTAAAAATTTCTCAATTTAGATGAGTAAAGACTTTATTATATGACTGCAAAATGAGCACGTGAAAGAGAATCTGGGGAACATACATTCTAATATTGATGTTGCAAGGACCACTCACCCCAAAAATTGTAAAACAAACATCGTTCTTATTTGAATCTCACAACATTTACTTTTTTTTATACTATATACCCCTCTCCTTACTTACATTTGGTTAAGAACAACTAAAAATTTATTCTTATTTAAGAACAAAAGTCAAAAAATAAGAATAATACAGTAGAAAACAAAATAAAAATATTCCTATTCAACTTGTAAAAAATCCTAGAGGAACTCATTCTCTTCAACATTTTGGTCAACAACATTTTCAAAATTAATTTTTCCCTTGTTAATAGAAATGTAGGCATTCATTAATATTTTTAAAAATCAATATTTATTTTTATCTGTCTAAATTATTAAAACTTGTCAATGAAAAATCTTTTATACTCACTAAATATAATTAAAATTCGGTATAGAACATGATTAAATGAAGAAAAAACAATTAGAAATGCATTTTTGTGTGTTTAGGACGAAAATATAAACAAAATCAGCTTTGTTTTCATTGCCCATGATTAAGAAATGAAGAAGGTGACTATGTATTTAATAAATTTAAAAGTAGTCGGGTTTATGAGTGACACACGTAAGGAATACAAAAAAAAAAAACTAAATTTGAAAAATTAAATCTAACACTTATCTAAATGTAAAAACATGAATTTAGTAGACAATATTTCTTTTATCTCATCTTTAAACTTCTTAAGGCACTTATTAATTTTCTCCATTTAAAAAAATGTTTTTAATTTTTCTATAAATACTTACCTACTCCCCCTCTTCCCAATTTAGTTGTCACTTTAGTTTTTTTAAAGGTCTTATATTGTTTGTGACTTTGGTCCTTATTATCTTCCGGGTAAACTTTTCCTCTTGAAAGTGAAAATAACGTTGGTCATTTTAAGAGTGAAAATGAAATCTGAATGTTTGAGTAAAAATACGTTAATTTTCATTGTATCTAGGATTTATATATCTTCAATTATTGTATTGGTTGTAAAATAGGGTAAGTGAGTAATTAAAATGGGACAATAATAAACACTCCTAACTTGTCCTGAATAGCACTCACCTAAGCCAATGTTTGCGGTAGTAACAAGATGTGTAACGCAGAGTGGTTCAAGAAGTTATGGAACATCTAAACATGTTTTTTTGTTTATGACTTAAGGTTAAAGAATTGTGAGATTAAAGAAGATAAGCAAAAATTGACCTGGATTAAGGGAAGAATCATTGCTCAAAATGCCAGAAAAGGTCTCCCACTTGTTCATGAAACGTGTTGAGCCCCTTCGAGTTTGGGCTCTAACCAAGCATGAAGCCAAGTCATTGCACCACCCACCTCCCTGTATGTATCATTCATTAGTTATAATGATTATTCAATTACCAAAAGAGTTACGTTTCTTCAATTACGACTTTGGATCCACCAACCTAACCAACTAACTGCGTGCTACTTCATCCACTATGTCTTTTCAATTCATCATTTCAGATATCCATAGTTCCATACCTTTACTTCGATTCTAAGTTGGGGACCAAATTATTCTCCAACGTCACACTTTTAGGCCTACATTGCTTTCTACCTTTAATTCCACGCTACACTTCTTATAATAACTTCTTTTCAAAAAACCAAACAACTTTTAGCTATGTTAGTGTCATAGTTGTTAGCCATAAGATTGAAAGTTTTGACAAATTTAGTTATGTAAGTAGCTAATACTCATTAAATGTCTCCAAGTGAGATAATATTATATTTTAGGGAAATAAAATATTTCAGAGTTATCTCATTAGTGTATTTCATAATTTTTAAGTCTTTCATTTCTTTTATTTCCCTTCAAAACTCGACCCACGAACAAATCATAAATAAACTACAAGTTTATCATACCAAACACAATTTATATAAGTGTGGAATGTTGTAAGTGTCTATGGTCACACATGAGTTCAAGACTCCTTTTAAACTATCTATATCTACCACCAACTAGAGTCTATTTTATTCGATTCTGATATAAATGTTATAAACGACAAAGTTCTCCCTAACAACTATTTAAAGGAACTATGTTTAGGTGAATTCTCACTCTTGTTAAACTTTCCATAACCAATTAATTGTACATTTTTATGTAAGTTTAAATTGTGAAAATATTAATGTACTTTGTATAGTATAAAATAAAACAATGTAAAAAATTAATAAATATGGTTTTATATTTATAAAAATTTGCATTCATCCTACTAAATTAGTCGATAAATGTTCATACTCACATAAAAATGCCACCTTCATGTGTGGATAGAAACATACTCACATAAAAATGCCACCTTCATGTGTTGATAGAAAAATTGTAAGCTCATTTGCTCAAAGTATTCATTTTTCTTTCAACTTTTACAACTTATAAGCTACTAGTAATAATAAAATCTCTCATGTATGTTAGTTTTATGTTGAAGGGAATAAATCAGTGATCAGTACATTAGATTAAATGTATTAAAAGGGGATAGAATAAGGTGAAATAGAAAGAAAACAAATGCTAATAAAAGGTTCCTAATGATGCACATGGTTGGTGAGACATCACCCTCCTTGATGCTCCATTTTCTATAATGTTATGGGTAGCTTCTTAATTAGGTGTCTTTCTCATTATGCCATGGGTTTTGTTGTATTGTGCTTCATTGGAGGTTTAGACTAGAGAAAATTATAAACATACATTGAGTGTAATTTAAATAATTTAATGCAAGCATGATTTTCAATATTTTTTTAAATTTAGCTCTTGTATTGATAAATGACATTATTTAAGAATTAAAAAGGATATAGTTTGATCAAAACATATTATTTTATATGATAACTATCACTTTTAATGATTATCTTAATTTAGATATCACATCTTAAAATAACACTTGAAGTAAAACAGAATAATATTATTCTTTTGTGTGCCTTCAACTTATGAAGGAAAATAAACTTACATTAAAAAGTGATTTATGCTACTCCCTTGATATGTGACAAGTTCTCTCCTACAAACTTTCTTAGCAACGGTTAACTAACATCCACTGTTTTTTTTTTAATATAAAAATTGGATAACTAATAAAAAATAAAACTCAAATACTTTGCACCAAAAGTTTTTTATATCTCTATACCAATCCAATAAAAATTCGGTTAATAATAAATAATACATATCATTTAATTTCTTATAAAGATAGAGAAATTTGACATAAAAGACGTAAGCCGAAATAGATTCGTGGTCGTCGGCGGGAAGAGGTGAAACAATAGATTACAGACAGGAAACAGCGCGCGACACAAAATTACTGCTTCCAAAACAAGGAATGAATGATCACTCTTTTTGTATTTAAAAAAGAAGAGAGAAAAAGATAGAGGGAAAAAAAGTGAGTGTACCTCGAATTGTAGAAGCCAATTATTGATTCCAGCTCCATATCCTCTGTGTAAATGATACGCGGGTAAACTCCCATCCAAACAAACTGGTACAAATTTTCACAATTTCAAAATAATATAATTTAATAAACTAAACAAATATGATTAAATGATAAATAAATAAAACAAAATTATGAAGCTCACGAGCATTGGTAGCACGAGCATTCTGAACATGCGTCATGTTCACATGTAGCCCCTGTTGTTGGCACCAAACGCGCCATGGCACCACCATCACCAGATACAATAATACAACATCAACAACAACAACAACACTCTTCATTCTTCCCTTAATTAGTTCAGCTTCAATTCTCTCAGAATAATTAATCCATGTTGTTGGTGTTATGATATAGCACGTAAATCTATAAAGGAGAAAGGAAAGCAAATGGTGAACGTAATGAAACCAAAGATTCTCGGAAAGTTTTGTTTGTGTTAGAATGCCAAATGGAGAAGGAAAGAAAGATGATATGGAAATGGAGTGAGAAAGAGAGGGATAACGTTGTCGTGTTAATATAATAATATAAATCAGAAAAAACTCTTATAAAAACACATATAACACGTTATATTTAGAAACAAATATATTTATTTTTGTTGGTGCTAATATTTATAATTAAATTTAATTAAAATTAAATTTGATAAGATTTAATTGATTATCGGCACATACATGTCTTCCTATCATCTATTTATAAAGTCAATAAAAAACAACAAGTGGGAGTGTGAATGGGACCCACCACGTAACACCAAATGGACCAACCTGTCAACTTCTTCTTTTAATCTTCAAGCTAAATGTTATTCAACAACCTTACCTTATAATTCTATACAAATATGTCCCATACATATATTGAATATCATCTCATATTCTCATCAATCCATCCATTTTTTATATGTCCAAACCTTCACATCAAGGGCCATACTAATTTAATAACTTTAACTTAATTTGCGTTATTTTATTAGTTAGCTATTAAACTTAATTTCAATCATCATATTTATATAAAAAATTAATAGGTTTACACGGATATTAGTTATTTAAGTACTTCAATTTTACTGTGACTCAAATTATTGCTTGCAAGGGCGATGAATTGGGCTAGCTGATCCTTACAGACAATTAAGAAACTTTCTTAATCAAGAAACTTTACATTATTGCTTTAGCATCCATCGTTGCAGTTGTTACACAAACATAGATCAATCGGTGAGTAAGACTCAGTCCTACCCGTAGATCCGTCTCAACCCGATGACTTAAGGATGGGTCTGACTCATCGAAATAAATAAAAAAGACAGACCCGTCGTCAAAAAATATATCAAGAATAGTTGACTAAGTACTTATAAATACACATTATGTTTAGCCCACATAATTCAAATACCTACAAGCTCATACAATATATACACACTACTTATCATATGATCTTTATTCCTTACCTTTTTCATTGTTTAATTCTCCTGGATAGTGAAAGACTTTTGCGACGAGAGTGAAGGACACTATGGCGCTTAAGAATTAGTCATTTTCTATTTAATAAGTAGTTATTGTATTCATTTTTGTGTGAACTTTTGAGTATCAGCATGTTGTTGTCATTTTAGTTCTCATGTGTTTTTTATTATTTACAATAACACTTGTGTTTACGTTGATACTTGACAGTTTCAATTGTTCTGAAATTTTCAATGTCTTTTATGATTTTTAGTTTGAAGGATGTAATTTACGGTTTGTAGTTTATATACTGATGTATGTGCAATGTAGGTTTTAGTTGAGTTTATATAAAAATTGTGATAATTTTGAATATACGTTTGTCATTTTGTCATTTTCCAATCGGACCCGTCCCTATCTTGATCTGTCTTATTTTGGACTTGTCCCTTACATGTCTCATCCTAATTAGGGACGTATTCGAATTCAAAAATTGACTCGATCAATATTTAAGGACGGGTGAGGGGCATACTTAACCCATCCCAACCCGTCCCATACTCATCCTTGATAGATCCACTATTTCAAATTACGTCTCGTGCCAATGAAATGTGTAATATCAATTAAAAGTTCTATATTCATTATTATTATTATTTTTCGAGAGAACAAATCTCTCTTTCTATTACCGTATGCAAGTCCCCATTGCTATTGCAAAATTGGTTTGGACATTTAAGATGGGATAAGGAGGTTCTTGGAGCTTTAATAGTTGATGATTGTGATTGTTTTTAAGATTTAAGGTTTTGAAAGAAAGGAGAAAGGTTACTAATGGGTTTAAAATAAAAAGTTGAAAACCATGCTACTTTTCTAAAGGAAATAGCATGATGTAAGAAACACAAGATATAAGACAATGTTGCAAATGATAGGAGAAAGCACATTGTTCTCCTCAAGAGTCATAGTCGTATAATTTAAAATCAAATAATATCCACCATTCCTTTGTTGTATGCAGATTGCACGGTTTTCTCTGCGTCAGAGTTCATGATGCTTGGTTTAGAGGACATGGTATGATATTCCTATTCTCTCATATCTGTTTCTACAAATTTAGTACTCAGAATCTTTGTTAATGAGACTAACCAACAAAATTTACATGATATGTTCATGCTGTGGAAGTGTCACTATACCATAATTTAAAACATAAACTTACACGAACTCCTTTTGGAAAACAGAAACCTGATACGAGAATACTTGTGGGAAACAAAAAAATCATCTTCTTCTCTGTTTTCTTAATTATTCTTTTCACCTTTTGAATCGGCAATACATAAAATAATAATCCTAGATTAGTAAAATGGGAAGTTAAACACTACTCACTATGTAACCACAAGTGGGTAATTACAGTGATTTAAAATATTTGTTTGACCTAAGTAAGTGTCCATGTTAGCAAGGGTCCAAAATTAATTGTACAAATCATAGAACCCACAAGAGATTAAGTATAATAATCGTTGCTTTCTGTGGGATTAAGTTAGCTAAACAATTAGTTAAAGAAACTTACAGTAATCTCCACTCACTTATATATATTTTTTCTCCTTGTCGCATACGTACAAACAGTGATGAAGTGGTACCATTTTCAGATTCACCAATTATTTCCCTTCTTGTAGAGTATCTACTATGTAGCAATTATTTCCCTTTATTTATTTAAACTATAGCCTTATGTCTAAGTTTTAAACTAATATAAGAACATATGCAAAAGCCCATTTAAATGGGTATAGGTGATAAATGTAATTTAGCCAAATTGTCAACTCTTAATAATATATATACATATTTTAAGCAATTAAATGATAAAGGGATAAACAAACTTTTTTCAAAATACAACACCAAAATTTATAAATTGATTAATCTTGATATATCAATTATGAAGTTTGAGTTTTAATGCACTCCAAGAAAATACAATTTAATCCACAAGAGAAACAAATTATTTCAGCAGCTACAACCACCACATAAGACAACTAAAAATTTGTGTTGAAAGTTGAAACCATGTTCAACAATGCTACACCAACTTTTCCTTTGGTTCCCCCTTTCAGTTCTAACCTCCCCCATATATCTACCACTACTTTCAAACTATTCTAATTAATAAAATACAAACACAATTGTAAGTGGGATAAGGATCATAAGTACAATAATTTTTCTATCCTTATGTCTTGAATCAATAAAACTTCACGAGACAATATTAAAATATTAATCTCAATTTTTTATAATTTAACTTTTTAAATAAATGAAGTTTTCTTATTAATTTAAGACATTAAGTAAGACATGAACTACTTTACAATCTTGGTACCACAATAAATAGAATAAAAAAATAAATTTTTTTTGTTATTGAATATTTTAACATTACTTTGTGGCAACTTGCAAGTGTTAGAGGCACTGTAATTATTTTTTGACATGGAATCATACATAATCTTAAACCATTCTTCAGTGTTACACAATACTATAATCATCATCATCATCATCCATTTTTTTCAACTTTCAATCCTTATCTCTCAGCACTCTGAATCCACAAAATTTCCCTGAGAAAATGACAGAACCTGAGGAAGAAAATCCTTTGGATTTTGATCTAGAAATGGAAAATCCATGGCCTTTAGATAACATGGCCACGTCACCTTTTGTGTTCTCCACTTCCACTTCTTCTCCTGTATGGGTTTTTTCTGATGTGGAAGATGATAGCTTTGTAAAGGTTGCACCTTCACCCTTCTCTGATTGCTACAAGATCTCTTGTATGTTTTCCTTCCTTCCATTTTTCTATTTTTTTATTAATTTTCATCAATCTTTTGAACTTTCTTTATTACCTAGCTGCTTTAACTTGAATTGATTCAAAATAAACTTGCTTTCTCATGTTTTGAAGATGTTATGTTGTTTATAATTGATTTTTGCAATGAATTCTTTATATTTACTGAATTTTCTTTTCCATATTTCTAACTTGAAGTTTTTGCCTTTTTGGAGAGTTTTCTATGTAAGTTCATGACTTTAAATCACATCTTTGTACTCCTTCTAGTGGTGTTCTAAGTTCTAACAGGATAATATTTGCAAGCCTGAATTTGTTTGCTTTCTTGGGCTTTTACCTATTGCAAGTAGATGCTACTTTTTTGGTGATTGTTGAAGTATTTATAAGGTTTGCTAGTTGTAGATATATTGTAATTTGAGATCAAAGGTATTGGTAGCTCAACTTTAGAGTTTGCATAGTATATTTTTATTACTTTTTGCTGGAAGCTGCATTGCTTTTGACCAAAGCTACTATTTTCAGGTGATTCAAATTCAATTGCTGAAAAGCCGGAGGAGAATGATGACAGCAACAAACTTTTGCCACCCCTTGTGGCTATGCCACCATTAGAAAATGTGGACTGGTATTATGTAGTCAAGGAAAAGATGACACAAGCACTTCGCTACTTCAAACAATTGACTGAACAGAATGTTCTGGCTCAGGTTTGGGCACCCGTGAGGAATGGCAATTGTTATGTGCTTACAACTGCTGGTCAACCCTTTGTTCTTGATCCACATAGTAATGGTCTCAATCAGTATAGAACGGTTTCCTTGATGTACATGTTTCCCGTGGATGGGGAGAATGATGGATCCCCGGGGCTTCCTGGTCGTGTTTTTCAGAAGAAATTACCCGAATGGTCTCCTGATGTTCAGTATTATTCTAGTAAAGAATATCCGCGCCGTGATTATGCTCAACATTACAATGTTCGTGGAACCTTGGCTTTGCCTGTGTTTGAACCTTCACTGCATTCATGTGTTGGTGTAGTGGAGTTGATAATGACTTCACAAAAGATTAACTATGCTCCTGAGGTTGATAAAATCTGCAAATCCCTTGAGGTTGGGTTTCTTTCAACTTTGCTATTTATACCTAGTTTTATGCTTTGCTCATGTTTGGTGAGTACCATGTGATGATTCTAAATTATAAAATATCAAGATTAATTCATATAAACATAATCCTCATTGAGATCATGTTAGAACTTTTATATAATCATAAAACACTTAGATTTTTCCTCACTCACCCGTTGTCAGTTTCCTTGCAGGCAGTAAATTTGAGGAGTTCGGAAATTCTGGAGCATCCATACATTCAGGTAATTTTAACTATCATACATGATGCGTCCCAATCCGGTGTATTTTATGAAAGCTAGATATTGCTGTTGTTGTATATCTTACCCCTCTATTCTCACAGATATAACTTGGCAATGCTTGTTAAACCAGATTTGTAATGAAGGCCGCCAGAATGCATTAGCAGAGATCTTGGAGATATTGACAGCGGTGTGTGAAACTCATAATTTACCTCTGGCCCAAACATGGGTTCCATGTAAGCATCGTAGTGTTTTGGCCAATGGCGGTGGTCTAAAGAAAGTTTGTTCTAGTTTTGATGGTAGTTGCATGGGCCAAGTTTGCATGTCTACAACTGATGTTGCATCCTACATCATAGATCCTCATTTATGGGGTTTCCGTGAGGCCTGTGTTGAGCATCACTTACAACAAGGTCAAGGGGTTGCTGGGAGGGCATTTTTATCCCACAACATGTGCTTCTGCAGTAACATTACCCAATTCTGCAAAACTGATTACCCCTTAGTTCATTATGCTCTCATGTTTGGGTTAACAAGTTGCTTTGCAATTTGTTTACGAAGCTCTCATAGTGAAGAGGATGATTATGTGTTAGAGTTTTTTATGCCTCCTAGGATCACTGACTTTCATGAACAAAAGACACTGTTGGGGTCCATATTGAGAACAATGAAACAACATTTTCAGAGTCTTAAGATTGCTGCTGGTGTTGAACTTGAGGAGAATGGTTCGATTGAAATTATAGAAGCAACAAATGAAGGAGTTCATTTCACACTTGAGTCAATCCCAATTGATCGATCCACTAAATCACCTCTTATACCTGATTACGCCCCAAATATAGTGGAGGAAATTCCAGAAGATCCATCAGAACAGCAAATAATGATGTACTGTAATGACATAAATGACGGAGAAGATTTTGGTGATAATGCACGGGGAAGCATTGATCAGATGTCCTTGTTAAAGACTAAAACCATAAAGAAACCTTCAGAGAGGAAACGTGGAAAAACTGAGAAATCAATTAGTCTTGAAGTTCTGCAACGTTATTTCGCTGGGAGTCTTAAAGATGCTGCAAAGAGCCTTGGTGGTAAGTTCTTATTCCTGGAATATAGTGATTAGCAATACTTTTGTTTGTCATCTCTATGAATCTGCTGCTAGGTGAAAACATATAATTTCTAAGAATACACATGTGTGTTATCCTTGTTGTGCATTTTACTCTAGCACAACGAACTCTCATCTGGAAAGATATAATTGTCAATGAATACATCTGTTAATACAAGTTCCTTCAACGAAGGAAAAGGGAAAGAAAGTAGTAGCTCAAACATATTGTTCTAAAATATGCTATTGTTGTACAGTTTGCCCTACTACAATGAAGCGCATATGTAGGCAGCATGGGATATCCCGTTGGCCATCTCGAAAGATCAACAAGGTCAACCGTACCCTGTCCAAGCTCAAGCGTGTTATTGAATCTGTCCACAGTGCTGAAGGAGCGTTCGACTTGAATTCTCTCAGCACAAGTCCACTTCCAGATGTTGTTGGTTCCTTTCCTGAGCCTTTTACTCCAAACAAGTTCAGCCAGCAAGCCATATTATGCACCAGGCCATCAGAACCACAAATGAAACAAAATGAATTCGATACTCTTAAAATATCAGAAAGAAGCAGACAGGATGTGATGGAAGATCAATTGCTAGGAACGATACAGAGTCTTGAGAAAGTGATTAATGATAGAGGTGACCCAAAAAGGACGGTAACTAAGAGTAGCTCAAGTGAAGATAGCACAAATCCTACTTCACATGGTTCATGTCATTTTAGTCCCCCAAATGAAAGTCCTCCTGTTAAAGATATATTATTTGCATCAAACAATGAGCAAGGTGTGGCGCTAAGGGAATTGCCAGAGTTGGCATTCCAGCCAACTAATACACTGAACTTCCCAAGTGATTACCCAATTCCCAACATCGCACCAGCCGAACTTCAACAACAACCATTTCGAGAAATGCTAATAGAGGATGCTGGTAGTTCCGAGGACTTCAGAAATTTATGTCCTTCAATAACAGATGCTATTTTGGAGGATCTGATTCCAGAAGCGTGTGGTACTAATCTGCCATGTTCTGATTTGGCTCCAAGGCAAAGCTTGCATACTCTTAATAATGCAGTAACACCTGCAGATAGGAAAGAAATCAAGAATGTGACTATTAAGGCAACATATAAACAATATATCATAAGGTTCCGGGTCTCTTTGACTTGTAGCATTGTGGATTTAAGAGAAGAAGTTGCGAAAAGATTGAAACTAGAGGTCGGTACGTTTGATATCAAGTATCTGGATGATGATAATGAATGGGTTTTGATAGCCTGTGATGCAGACATGCAGGAGTGCATGGATGTTTCATCATCTGGAAGCAACATAGTCAGAGTTTTGGTGCATGATTTAATATCCAATCTTGGAAGTTCCCATGAAAGAGGGGGGGAGTAAGAAGTGATTGTATATAGGTCAAGTTTGTACTCAATTACTTAGGTACTTTTTGGCCTTAGGATAATAGAGAGAAAATTAATTTTGATACATATTTGCTGAAGTTGTAAGAAACTGACTATCAGATTAAAGGATTTCCATTTCTTAAATCATTGGTATTACCATATTGCTAATGAAATTTGTAATTAATTGTTCAGAGCACCCTTATCAAATGTGCCACTAAACATAGTTTAGAAAAGATTTAGTTACTTTGATGCAAAAATTGACATAAGAAAACCAAACAAAATGTGTTCTTTCAGATATTGGATACCACTTTTTGGTAAATGGTAGTTTTGTACTTGATGATGGTGTTAACAAATAATTTAAGGAACTTCTAAGCAGCGATGTTTTCTCAGGTTGATGCATATTTTAAGGCTTTGCTAACCAACCCAAATGTGCAGAGCATTTCTTAAAAATTAATGAATTTAGCAGACTACGAGCTTAACTACTTTAATTTTCTAATATTCTTTAGATTAAGCTATGATTAGCAAATGGTTGCTTAGTTTATAGTGATGTCAACAAAAAAATTAGAACTAATGATTTTGAAATCGATCATATAAAACTAAACCAGGCACCCAAATAAAGCATTTATCCTTCATAAATTCTTCAAATGAGCGGAGATCCACTTACTCCATCATAGTCATCAATTCTATTAACATCTAATGGTTTAAATCCCTAGAATTGAGGGTTTAGGATGAGGAGTAAGTTTGGGGTAAGTGAATTCCTCCTCTCTTCACCCAATGCTGTTGCTTGTATATAGCATCAACATACAAATTTTAGAAGTACTATTGGATCAACATGACTTGAGTATTTTTCAGATGTTTCAATTCCACTAGTTAGACCTTAAAACATGAGGTTTTTGGATGCATGGAAAGTCCTTTCCATTCCCATTATAATTTTAGCTGGAATGACATTACACATTCAATTCCATTATATTCTATCACATCCATCCAAAAAGATCAAGACACTGTTTGTTCAAAAAATATGTGATTATATTTTTTTTACCAATTAGTCTATTCAACCTACGCACCATTCATTACAGACCAACCAACCACACATCTGGCTGGGAATGCAGGATCAATAACAATGCTATATATATAAGCAGAGGACAATGGCAGATGCAATGTTAGCTTGAAAAAGAAATTAACTCAAGTTTCTGGTATAATATAAAGCACAATAAACTGAACAACTTCCACAAATCATGTTCCAGAATAATAAAACATTTCTAAAGGCAAAAACCATGACACCATGTCCATCAAAACATTGATTTGCCCGATGACAGTAGAACAAATTATATAAATAATGTTTACTTCTTCTTGTCACCGGCTCCACCACCAGCCCTGCACACATTTAAGAAAGCAACATAAGCAACAATCACCACTAAGTCTATATTCAAGAATGCAAACCAAATTAATACATCATGTATGGTATGCATAATATTGAGAAAAGAACATGGACCAACCTAATCTTGCGAAGAACACTGGACATCTCCTCACGCTTTCTCTTTGCACGCTTGTGGGTTCCAAGCTTTCTCTTTGCCACTTTCAGAGCCCTCTTATCCTTTCCAACCTTCAGCAACTCAGTGATACGCTTTTCATAAGGTGCAAAACCAGCAACTTCGCGAATAAGGTTCTTGACGAAGTGCACCCTCTTGCTTGTTTTCTGTGAATCAACATATTTTTTAGGACCACAGTAAAATAAGCGAATCCTAATGGCTTCAGATATACAAGTACTATTAGTTCTATGGTGGATGGATGGTTTACCCATCCACTGTTTACCTCCTGCTATTATTATCTTTCATTATCAAATATCAATACATCTTAAAAAAGATTATACATCAGAAATACTTCAAAGAAAATCAACCAAATGTTGTTTTATTAGGGCTAAAGATGGTAGCAACATAAATATTTTGTTTTCTGAAGAAAATACAGTCTATGACGGGCAAGAGGGAGGGTCAATGAGTTTCCAAGAAATGGGCTTAGTTGACAGCAAAAGAACTGCCGGGTGCAAACAACAAAAGGGTTCAAAACTTGGGTGAATAGAGTGACTCCATCATGAAAAGTTAGGTTTTGTACTTTGAGTGTTTGAACCATGGTTCTCCAACAACAGTCAAGCCATGATATAACATCCTACAAAAACAAACTACAAATTCCCCCACACCACAAGAAAGTGATATACTAAGCAATTTATGGTACCAACAAGGATATGTATCACTTGTAAAGCAATCAAATATCACTGTTGTGACACCTGTCCCTTTTTTCTATGTTGATTATGTATAAAGATACGCCAATATTGATAAAGCTATATGCATAATCATCTAGTAAAAGCAACATAGAGTTGTAAAACTCAAATAGGTACTTGATGATCTAGTGATACAATTACAGTCAAAAACTACAAAATTGGAAATACAAATGTACAATAAAAGATAGCTGCATTATGATCTAATTAAAAGAAAAACAAAAATTATACTTGTATCATCAAGAAAAGAGTACTAAGAATGTTAATATTACATAGAGATTTACTATAACATAATAATGGATTTAAAAAATGAAAATTACCCCTTTGCGATCTGAAGGGCGTGGAGGTAATTCCCTTTTGGTAACAACATGACCTTTGTTCAGTCCAACAAAAAGACCCGTACTTGGCTGTTTTGGAGCCATTTCCCTAACACATAACAAAAAAACACAGTTCATAAATTCTTCATGGTTTACGCAATAAGAATGAACTAATAGAAAAAATCAATAGTAAATAAGAGAGGGAGAAAAACATGAAAAGGAAGATGCATTTTACCTCTGCTATTCGGAGCTTGCTGAACCCTAAAACAGGAGGGAAGAGAAGAAGTTAGGGTTTTTATGAGATGATAGAAGCAGCTTCACCAAAATTGGGTCATGGATCTACTTTGAAGATGGTAATTAGGTTTGGCCCAAACAACCCACATCAAAGTAATATACAAGTCCAACATTTTTTAATCATAATTATTTTTGTTTTATTTTAATTATATTTTATTTTCTTTATTGCAAACTAGAGATCAATGCCAACGGACGTTGGTTCAAATGGTACATGTTTGATTCCCCTTAAGCAAGGTCTTGGTTTTGAGTTTTGTGGATGGAAAAAATGTTCGACGGGAGAGTTAGCCTCACGTACGTGTGGATGTTCCAAGCTCGGACAGGATTGCCTCAAGTACGAGAATACCTGTGGGGAAAGCAAAAAAACTAGAGATCAATAGCCAGTAAGATTGGTCTAAGACCTCGCTAGATTCTCAAGATGACTAAAATGTCTAGACTTTGATTCTTGTAAACAACACTTGTTGGGAGGAATAATCACGAATTTCGAAAGACATTAGTTTCTTATTCAAAAGGGTGAGAGGATTAGTACCAAAAAAAATAAAGATGAATATGTACCCAAAGAAAACTAAAGAACAATGATTATTTTTTTGAACTTCAATTTTTTGATATAATGAATAATATTCTTCACGTTATGATTAATAAATTATGTTGAAAGTAACATACTTACTAGAAATATGAACATGAGCTATGCGGTAAAAACTCAAAATATTTTTATTATAGATACTCTTTTGAAAATGTCTTATTAAGCTAGATTAAAATTGTTATGAAATTATTTTCTAGGACATTTAATCTTGAATCATATTTGATCACTTCAACTTAACTTTCTTCTTATGAACAAAATAAGTTAAACTAAACCTAAATACTAAATAAACATAATTTTAGATCATTTTAATATTTCTCTTAATTAACTACTTCAAAATTGAAGTACACACTATATTTACTCTATTTGTTTTGTAGCCAATAGCAAAGTTAAAACAGATAAAGTGTAAAAAGTGAGGGAATTATTCCTTTTGTAATGAATCTCTTGCAAATGTCTTGTGAGACAACTTCATTAACCACGTGATCTCAAATCACATTCCATTACATGAAGGTGATTTTGTGAACACGTTAAATTCATATACTTGAGAAGAAGTATGAACATGAGTCACGTTATACACAAGTTTAGCTTAAGAGTTCCCTAACAATAATAACTGCCACTATCATCAACAACTATTTAATCACAAAACCACTTCCTCTGGAACATGAACCACACTGTTTTTATTATAATGTCTCAACATTTACTTCACCATATCATCTTCACCCACCTCTGCATTCAAAACAAATAAAAAATTGAAAATTTTACACTCCTTTCTTCTTTATTTCAATTCTGCACTATATGTTATATAAGTTTATCAGAAGCTCCTTAGAGGTTGTTTAGGACTATGAAAACCTATGTCACTATCAACTCTTCTTTATCCAACCAAAGTTTCTTTTTTTGCTGCTTTGGTGTTCTGGGTTTTTAGATAACCATTGAAATTTGGTACTGGGTATCTTTCCTTTTTCCCTTTACTTCATTGTTGCTTGCTCATAACTAGTGTCATATAAGTCTTACCTCTAGTTTCCTTGTTCATCAATGTTGTGTGGTGTGCCTATTGTTGTTGAGTGTGTGTACTGTCTCGGTTGTGCTAGTTGGGCATGGAAAAGATGTCTTTGTTCTGGAAGCCATGACAGTGAAACTTGGGGCAATGCCAATGCAGAAGAATTTGAGCCTGTCCCTCGCTTTTGTCGCTATATACTAGCTGTGTATGAAGATGATATTCGAAACCCGCAATGGGAACCCCCTGGAGGATATGGAATCAACACTGATTGGTTAATAATCAAAAGGACATACAAAGATACACAAGGGAGAGCCCCACCATACTTACTCTATCTTGATCATGATCATGCTGATATAGTTTTTGCTATTAGGGGTCTGAATATGACTAGGGAGAGTGACTATGCGGTTCTGTTGGATAATAGTTTGGGGAAGAGAAAGTTTGATGGAGGGTATGTTCACAATGGCCTTTTGAAAGCAGCTGGATGGGTTTTGGATTCTGAATGTGAAATTTTGAGGGAATTGGTTGAGAAGCATCCCAACTATACTCTCACTTTTGTTGGACATTCACTTGGATCGGGTGTAGCAGCTATGTTGAGCATGTTGGTGGTTCAGAATCGAGCGAAACTCGGAAATATTGAGAGGAAGAGGGTGAGGTGCTATGCTATTGCACCCACTAGGTGCATGTCGCTTAATTTGGCAGTCAGATATGCAGATGTGATCAACTCTGTTGTGCTTCAGGTGAATTATCAGATTCTTATTTGTTCATGTCAACAATCCTTAAAATCAATCACCCTTTAAAGCAAAAAGCTTGCTTTATGAATAATTCCTTGTACTTTATTCACAATGAATCTTCTACTTGATCAGGATGACTTCTTGCCAAGGACATCCACTCCATTGGAAGATATATTCGAGTCTATTTTCTGGTATGTCTTAAGACCCTTTATAATTATAGCTCCCTTATTCATCATGCTTGTTATTAGAGGCTATAGTATATTCTATTATAGCTATGCACATTTTGCCTTGTTAAGTGGATGCTATTTGCAACAAGCTGAGATGTTCACAGATAGCAGAAATGAATGTAATTGTATGTATGAAGTCATTTTCTTGTGTTGTCAGTTTGCCATGCTTATTGTGCTTAAGGTGCATGAGGGATACATGTATACCCGAAGAGGAGATGCTGAAAGATCGAAGGAGACTCTATGCACCCGGTCGCCTTTATCACATTGTTGAGAGAAAGCCTTTCAGGTAATGGCCAAGGATTTCAGTGTTAGTTTTTATGTTTGGCATATGTTTGGCATATGTTTATTCTAAACAACTTTGGTATGCAGAATGGGAAGGTTTCCCCCAGTTGTGAGAACAGCAGTACCAGTAGATGGAAGGTTTGAGCATATAGTCCTTTCATGTAATGCTACATCTGATCACGCCATCATTCGGATACACAAAGAATCACAAAAGGCTCTGCAAGTAAGATATAAGTTCTCAACTTCTCATAAATCTACAAATATTCATTGTAGTTGTAGATAACTATGGAATCATGTTTCACTAATTTGGTATATTGTTTCTGCCAAGTGCAGCTGATGCATGAGAAGGATAAAAGTAGCATGGAAATCCCTGCAAAACAAACAATGGAGCGAGAAGAAACTTTAAGTAGACACTATCATGAATACAAAGCAGCATTACAAAGGGCAAAGACATTAGAGGTTCCACATGCTTATACACTACCATCACAATATGGAACTTTTCATGATGAAGGAGAAGAGACTCCAACAATATCTCAGGCTAAGTCTCATTCTTTTGGTTCACCTCATAAGAGTACAATGGATGAAACATGGGATCAATTAATTGAAAGATGTTTTCATAAGGATGAGCATGGTCACATGCTGCTCGAATAAATATATGATAAATAAAAGGATAAAAATGTCATTATATATTGTCGTTTATATGTTATTGTGTAGTACTTGTCCCTGCCTTCCTGATGTTGCTTAGGAAATAATTATTATGTAGTTTTAGCAAGGGTGAGGACATAAATTATAGTCATGGAAAAATTCCTTAAGTCTTTGGTGATTTTTGTTGTTGATTATGTTCCATGGCTTTGAGTATTGGTTAATTCATAATACTTGGGCTACTATACTACTCTTTGCATGTTTAATGAAAGATAAAACATCTCTTTGTAGTATTTATTTATCATGTTTATTTATATTTTAACACCTATGATATGTTTATTATTTCAAATTACATTATGTTAATCATGTATCTAAAATTTGTTTCATATAATTTCCACCATATGACTTTAATCTCAGCACCCCTTGCAATAAAATCCTGGTTGAGTCCAAGAGTGATAGGCAGTGCAAAGGAGTTTGGATGTGAGCATTTTTGTACTTACATATAGGGATAAAATTGTCATATTTTTACACCTTAAGGATAAAAATGACAAATCAAATTATATTTTTCTCTTGTTTTGATGTACTTGTCCCTCTTTTGATAAAGAGGATCTCAATTCAGTGCAAAGATACCAACCAGGACACTCTTGATGCTTTAAAAGCTCCCATATATGTATATATATATTCAGATATGTTCCTTTGATCGTGCTTGCAACCTTCAGAAACGAGTTATTGTTAGAGATTTTGAATATTCTGTATTCTTTTTTATATGAATATGATTGTAATAACTAGAGTTACAACTGAATCATTTGATTTATTCTGCAAGACGAATATTATGGTGGATGCAGTGCAATAGTCAACTCTTTTTGTTTCTGGATTAGAATGAGGTTAGTTAATAAGTCTTATTTATTAATGAAATTTTAATTTTCTTTTTCTTTTCACTCAAATTAGTTGATTGAATAATGGTATTTTTAAAATAAATTTATTTAATATAAATAAAAATCACCCAGTAAATAGGACATATAAACAAAAAACTATAAAACATTTTATAAAAAGTATAGAAGGATATACTCTGTAATTTGATTTATGTTGAATAAGATTTTGCCACTAAATAGAAGCCAATGTATCATATAAATATTTTGATTTGCAATTGATATAAAATATTTTATAATATTACACCAATAAAAATGGTATTGGATCTAACTATCTAACTTAGCTATTTATATTTTTAAAAGGAGTTTCATGCTTAAAATCTTAAAGCAATATTTTAAAAAATATATTTTTACCTATAAATATAATGAGAATATGGCTTTTTAACATGTGATTATTATGTCAGCATGGGAATGTCTGAATAGTTCAAAATCTGTGTACTAACAGTGTAAAGTTTTGTACACTATCAGTATATCATCCATTATTGATTTGTATTACTTTTGTTTGAGAGCCAATATTGATTAATAAATTAATGATGGATAATTGATTGGCAATATAAAAAACATTTACACATTCAGTGTATACATATTAAATTCATGTCGGAAAACATGATCTAATATAAAATGTATGTTGATGGAATATATCATTCTTGTTGACTTGTTGTTTGAGATTCCCTATAAATATTTGCTTGATAAAGATTTTTTATTTCAAATTATATTTTAAATTATGTCTAATAAAAATATATCATATGGATTAAAAAAATTAAAATTTTATTATGTTTTCTTTAATATTAAAATTTTAATATTTTTTCTTTAACACTTGAGACACACTTTAAGACAATATATCATTATCCCCAACTAGCTACTCTAGTTGTGAGTCACCATCCCTTACACATTCACTACTCTTGGCCCAAACAATATGACACACCACCACTCTAATTTCTTAGGACACTCTATAAATAGAAAGTGGGTCTCATTGTATTAGATGCATTTTTCTAAACTCAATTCAAACTCATAATGATGATACCTACATTGCAAGTCTTGTCTTATATGAAAAAATTCAGTGCTAACCCAACATAAATTTGTGTCCCATGTTTAAATTTTAAATTGACTAGCGTGTCGACCGGCACTTTGTGCCTGTCGACCCGCATTCTTATTGCAATATATAAACTTAAAGAAAAATGTTGATTTAAGAAGATAAAAATCATTATATGATTATTAGATATTAGTATTGTGTGAAAGTTTTTATTAGTTATTAAGGAGAGAGGTTAAAAAAGATAAAAATGGAACATTAAAATTATGCCATGCATGATGGTTACCATTTGTTTTGGCTTTATTAATAGTATAGATATAGATTATAGTATTAGACAAAAAAACGTAAGAATCATAATTTGTCTAATAATAGTAAACCAAAAAGATAGAACTTTGTACAATACAGAATCTCGTGTTGTCTCTTACACAAACCACACCATAAAGAATAGTGTTCACAACAATGTTCACATGACTCATGACTCAATCATGTATTTGTAAGATCATTCTCATTTCTCTGAAAAATGTAGAATGAATTATTTTTGTTTAAAAGGAGAAAAATCATGTAAAAAAAATAAGATATTGTAGCAGACACGTTGGAGGAACATCCCTACAACACAGCGGTTGGCGTCTTTTTATGCTAAAACTATGAGTCGTGATTTCACGTGCTACACGAGCGCCTGACATGACCATGTAACGTTCGTTACATAATAAATGTTCATTAAATTATTATTTTTTTGAACTAGAACTCCTTCCATATTGGGGATGATAGAAGTATGGTAGAGTTTTTCGTATCCAAACCTGTAATATTTGTGGGTACTTGTGTGAGTATTTGCGAGTATCCAACGAGTTTTTAATTTTAATTATACATTTATATAACTTGTAATAATTAATATGTAAAAATAATTGTTAAGTGATATTTATATAATAAATTATGATTATATTCAAATATGTGTAATTTATTATGAAATAATAATAAAGTATGTGATATAATCTTAAAAAAATAATAAATATATAAAAATTTAACTAAAAACTAAATATATAAATTTGCAGGATACCTATGGGGCTAGTATCACAAAATTGGCTTTCATCCATAAACTATTATTGCGGATACCTGTTGCGGGTATTTCTACGGATACTCATGGGTCGGGTTTTTTGCCATCCCTATTCCATACTAGATATGAAGAAGGTTAATTAAAAACTAAATATTAAGGGACCATATTTGTTATTCTATAAAGTATGTTATTCTATTATCATTGTTTGTGATTTGTTGAAAAATTATATGTAAATTAAAATATAATAATTAAACATTTTTATGACCAATAAAAAACAATGACACATGAAGTGGATAAAATATCTCACCCATATATTGTTGTGGTACTTTTGAATCTAAACCAAGCCTCTGCCAAATTAAATATAATGTACCCTTGTTACAATATTATATATGCAAATACTTTATAAATTACATATATGCATATATTATATATCATGAAAATGTCATAGAATCAACCCCATATAAAATTTATGTACACACTATAATAATATCCTAAATAACTAGCAAAACTAATAAAAATATAATTAAAAATATAAAATTATATCGAATAGAAATCTTCTTACCACCATTCCTCTATCTCTATATTAAACCAACATTAATAGTTTGCTAACCAATAAAATTATGCCCAATAGTTTTTTTTATCATATATCAAAAAACAATAACACCTATTCCCTCAACTATATCATTAGCCAAATTGTTACAAAAATAACAAAATATATTTTCTACTACAAAATGTATCATTAAATAACAATATACAAAAAAAAAGTCATTAATAATGATACGACATGTTAAACTATCTAACCTAGCTTAGTCTTCAATATTATTATTATCGTGATTTAGTTTTTGAATCCGAACCTAAAATGGGGACGTACGTGTCTAACCGAGAATAAGCATAGAGTGGCACTCAACCCTGTGTTGAGCTTATAAAATCGGAAACAATAATTCCTTCATGTGTTTTGTGAAGTTATTGTTTGTTTCACCCTACAACTGCACTGCACTGTTTTCGCTTTCTCTCCCGATTCTCAGATACTCTTTCCAACTTCGTTTCGTACGTCTTCTACTCTCCTTCTCTCATATCATATCATGAAAATATGAGTTTAACTATGTGACCTAATTGTGCCAGATCGTGTTTACTCTTATTGTGTTTGCCTCATTCAATTGCAATTTAATTCATTAACTTATGTTTATCGAGGGTTTATTAATGGAGATTGAATAATCTTATGAACTTGGACTCTTTACATTTCATTTTCTATTTCACAACGTCTTCATCTAGATGTCTATTCTCGGTTTTATTTTAGAAATTTACCTGCATTTGCCATAGATCACATTGTTATGAATATATGGATTATATATTTGTTCCTTCCTCTTCAATTATGTTTTGATGTTTTCTATTAACTGTGTAACATATCTATTATTTTATACTTTGTGCAGTAGAGTCTTATAAAGTTGCTTGTTAAGATTGTCATGGAAACAGAGGACATCAATGATTCTTTAGATACTGTAATTGGAAAAGAATCAATTCTTTCCTTCCCTAGGGCTGATGACAACCCGATACAGTGGATTCAATTACTGCATGCTTTAGATCAGCAAGGTATAACAATTACTCTCTATCTTTGCAGGATTTACTTTGAAAAGCATTTTGGCAATATCGATTTGTATGTATGAGTTGGGCCTTTATTGGGGTAAGTAGTGTACTGGGATTTAGGCATGTGATTATGTGTTGGCGTTTTTTTACGGTTACCTCCAAAAAAAAGTCGGCAATTTAAAATCTCTATGACTATCAATGCCTTCATGCTGGCCTATTCAAGTAACAAAGTTATATGTAAAATGCATAATAGGTAGTTTTCGTGCTGGTTAGAGGGACATCTAATTCTAAACCCATATATATATATAACCTTTTACTCTTTTGAAAGAACTTCCAGGTCTGCCTTTCTTCTCTCCTGTGAAGATTCGGTTGCAGAAGTGCGACAAGTGTTCTCGAGAGTTTTGCTCTCCCATTAACTATAGAAGACACATACGTGTACATCATCGGTTGAAAAAACATGACAAGGTTATCTTTACATCTTATAAATATAAGCAAATATCTACAGCATTTTTGTTCTTAGCTTATATTTTTGTCCCTGGTGTATTTTCTTGTTTAGTTGTTTTCCAAGTCTTCCTCAAATTTGCCTAATGTTGCTTATATGTTGTAGGACTCCAAAATAAATAGGGATCTTTTAGGAGCATATTGGGATAAGGTAACCTTTCATCATTGTGAACTTTGCTTCTATGAACAATACATCATTACAACTTGTTTTAAAGTACTCGTTTTTCATAATTTTTCTAGCTTTCTGTAGAAGAGGCAATGGAACTTGTGTCATTCAGGAATGTGATGCTGGAGGTAAATCCTCTTTGCCCCCTTACATGCCTAGTTTCCCCCCCTTCAAAACTAAGTTATTTTAATTTTATCTGGCTTTCATTCTTATCGAAACGATATGCAAAATATATATTATTAGGCTTTGATCGAAAGAGATGAAAATGGGGGCAGTTGACTAACACGTGTCTCACATCCACATCTTCACATTCTAACCTTAGTTAATGCAAGCCTTGGTTAGTTTGCCATATTTAAGGCTTTGGAGACTTGAATCGCTTTCATAAATATGCTCTTTAAAAAATATATATACTTCCACAAATATACCTTTTGTCTTCATGCTCCTTAATTTATATTAATAGCACGCTATAGCGCCGCAATTGCACTGTAGTGGTCCCTGGGCGACTTGTAGCATTGCACTTCTGAGTAGCATGGACTGCAGCCAAATCACAGCCGTCTCGCAGCTGCGGCACCAACAACGTGAGAAAAAACCCCGATTTTTATCTCCGTATTCAGCCCCATCTCCATCCCTTCTGTCACTCTTCTGATCAGCCACGTGTTTTCAGGCAAATCCCAACACCAATAGGTTTTCCAGTCATGCTCACTTTTTCTGGACAAATCCTACCGTGAGTTGTCAGCTCTGTTTCGATGGTAGCTTCTTGAAGGAGAGCCCTCCTCCCTTTCAATCATGATGGCATGGTCATATTTGGACATTTTTTTAATAAATATTTTATTTCTGAATGGAAAAGTTATTCCATAACAAACAAAAGAACATCAACGTCCTTTAATTTTAGTCGTTCACGTCAAGGTAGTCAAAATTAGGTCTAATGTAAGATTGGCAGGGGTAGACAACACGTAAAACGTGTGATCGTTAACACAAATCGCAATATCCTACCAAACATTCAAAAACATATTTAAACAAACACATATGCATATAAAATAACATAAAGAAAAAATAACCTATAAACATGAGAAATGCTAATAAATATAAAACTGAACCTGTGGGTGTGTACATAATTTTCCCATTTCTCGATCATGATTCATGTCCCCGATCCCCAGGAAGAGGGACAATAGAGTTAGCAACACCAATAGCCCCATCTGGAGCCATTTTTGCTGGCGAACATGACTCCTTTGGTTTCTCTTCTTTTCAGTTCTTACCTTTTCCACCTTTTTACTTTACTAATTAATTTAAGTGTCTTGTTTTTCTCATTTTTAATGCTTTCCAGGAAACTCCAGGGTCTTCGATTTTAATTGCTCTGACAAATGTTGTTAAAAATCATATATTTTCTCCTCTACCACAGTATTATCTGAGGGCTGGTTCTGCTCTTCTGGTAAGAAGATTATGACTTTACTTATCAATTATTCATTCTGGTTAGGCTTTTGCTACCTTTGATTTGTAAACTCTGTATATCCATATTGTTCACAGGATATTATTGAATCTAGGCCTTCCAGTTTTCCTATATCTTCCAAAGAGTTGTTCAGTATTCTTGACGATTCCAGTGAGAAAACGTTTTTATGTGGGACAGCAATGTCAATGCAAAGATATGTTTTTGATGGAGAAGCAGGAAAGATTGGTCTTGAGCCAAAAAACCTAGTTGCTTGTACAAGTTTCTTGCTTGAGCAGAAATTGGTAATTGTTTCTCCTTACATCAAAATCTGCTCTGTTTAATTATACCTTCTCTTCTTCCCACTCCCTCTCATGTGGTGCATTTGGTCTTTAGCATCAAAATAAGTGTTTCTTACACAATGACTTAAAAGGCCGTCCATTGTTTACCCAGATATACCTGAAATGCAGATAAATCTTGCATAATCATTAAATTATCAATCAGCGGCATTGGATTGATCATTTGTTATTCTATAGTTTTTGCTGGGTTTCCCTCTTGTTTGTGAAAGTTTGGGGTTGTGGCTGATGTTATTTTATGGTATCTGTAATTTAGGTTTATTTTTGTTTGATTAATTGAACCTTAGCATATAACTGACAACATATTATTAACAGTTAGAGTTTAGTTTGGATCTAGAGTTCATTAACTGTTCCAAACGTTCTATTGGACCTTGGCATAATTTTGTTTGTTGTTACATAGGGCGTCTAAGGATTTAAAGCCATGTAGGGGCCTTCATCTAATAGCTTAAGATTAACAGTGGTCATTAACAAAAACCTTATTTTGCCTAAATGTATTATCTATTCATAGGTGCCACTAGCTATAAATGAAACAATCATTAGATAAGAGTTCCTTTCTATTTTTATTGGTGATGAGAAAGGATCAGGTCTCATGTTCACTCTACTCTTGGAAAGTATCTAAAAGAGTGGTTTAGAATTACACTCAATAGTCAATTTTTCTATTTTGGTTTGAGAGTTTGCAAATGTAGACGTGTACATAGAGACCAATTCCGCAATCAAATTACTCCAGCACCTACCAGAGTTGCCAGTGGTACGGAAGTTCATGGCATATCCTGCATGTATGCGTACAAACCTCAGACCTGATTTTATTGTGGTTAACCCAAAAAGCATGGTTCTCTAAACTAATTCTTACTATTCCTACTCATGATGACATATCAATTTCCTTTCACATAGGCGAAGGCATGGCTTGCTGACAAGGATGCTGAAGCATTGAGGTGCCAGAAGTTGCTGATGGAAGAGGAAGATGCTGCTCAGAGAAGGTACGTGTAGGGCTACTTCTTCCCACTCCTTACCTTTTTCTTATGACTTTTTATATCAAGTCTTGTTGATCAGCCCTGAGTTATTTTTGATGTTCACTTCAATTTTTAGGTTATTGAGGAATGGCAAATATTTCAATGATTTATCGGGTTGCGTTTGAGAAATACAATTGAGACAGTCTTGAATTTTTTTCTTTGTTTCTCTTTTATAAAGTTTGTCTTGCTTATATTTTAGTGCTTGGTTTTTATCATAATCAACCATTGATCCAATGCAGCTATGAAAACAAAAAGCAAGAGAACATAGTAGTAGTTTGGCTCAGAAGCCTTCATGTCATAAGATAAACAAATCCCCAAATAATAAGCAAGCATCTGATTGTAAGAATGTACGGGTTTTCAAATTTTCATCAAACAGCACAACTTCATAATACAAAAATTGTAACTTAGTTATTTAAAAAAAATAACTGAGTTTACCTGCTTACTAGTTTTATGAGTACTTAGAGAATATACTTAAAGTTAAGATATAATGCCTGAGCAATGATTTCCATTTTATTTTTCTTTGATTTCATCTTAATTTCTCATGACTGATGTAACTTCTGATGTTATACTCTAAATAAACTATGTTCATTTAGCAGAGGCAAAATGTAGTTTCTTGTAAACTAGTTGTCAAGTGTTAATTCTCATGTTGGCTGAGTATGAGTAAAAAACCATTTATAATGACTTGTACAACCTTTCCCTATGAATTAGCTTTTGATATGGAATTAGGTTCAGTTATTCTAATGTTAGTTATGTATGGATGATTGGGCTCTTTATTTAATTATATTCCCTCTATTTATAGGCAAGCTCGGATTTTGGAGAAGAAACACAAGAAAAAGGTTAAACAAAAAGAACAGAAGGCGAGGGGACGATTTGTAGCTGAGACAGAAATTAAACAGAACAATAGAAGCACAGTAGAGGCTGTATCACCAGCAGAAGCCTCTATGGATGCACGTGACTTTGAAGCACATAATCCAGATACAATTGTGAGTCATGCTCCTTCACCAGACGTAACTATTCACTGCACAGAGACTACTGAAGTTGTAGATGGGGGTCCACAGTCAAGGAGTGATTGTGTTAGTTATCCAAATATTGAGCAACAGAGGTCACAAGGACATAATCATCAGCGCATGATAGTTGCCAGACGGCATGAGCTGCCAAAATCTCAAAGGGGTTTATCCAATGATTTGCATGCAAGCCAGAATTCTCATACTCCAAAGCTCGAAGTCATTCAGAAAAGTGGTACCCTCCATGAACAAAAGGAATCTCCTATTGTTACAGGTAGTAAAGTATGGAGTAGAAAGCCTAAACCCGAAATTGGTAGAGTGATGTCAGACGCCAGGCTGCAGAAAGAACCAGAGCAAGGTAAGAATCATGAAGTTGTGATAGGATCCATATCTATTCCCCTTGGCAATTGCAGCCAATCAGAAGGTAATCTCGTGGCGTCTCATGCGGACTGCATGGTAGAGAATCTTTCCAAGCAGAATAGTGCTCAGGAGAAGTCAATGAAAACGGATTCCTCCCAGAGTGGCAACCCAGTTAAGCTTTGGAGGCCAGTTAGCCAGCATGGGACCAAAGATTCAACGGCACTTCAAAGTGGTGGGACTGAAGCTGATGCAGTTTATGGAAAAGATGATCAAACTTTGTCAGGTCAAAGTAGTTTAAGGTTGTGTAATATAGATGGTAGTTATATTGGTTCTAGGAACAACCTCTCCTATCTCGGGGCTAAAGTAGATCGACAAAACTTCCAGTTACCCAGTCATGCTGCAAAAGCCTTTCTTGCACAAAGTAAGCTTAACCACTTATTACATTATTGCTGTTCTTCTATTCTACTGCACTGGTTGTGTGGTTATATGCTTGGTTCAGTTGGTTGGTCTTTAATCTCCAGAAAACAATTCTCTTGCAGGATGGAAAGAGGCTCTCTCATCAAACCATGTGAAATTGGTTCTTTACGATGATTCGGAACCCCCTGGATGCCCTGAGGTGCAAGATTGACAGATGTAGCAGTCTTTCAAGTGCAGAGAACCCCCTACCTGCAATGGCCATAGTTACTAAATCCAAACCCAGAATGAAGTACCAAAACAAAAGGCAGCTACCTAGTAGAAAGGAACAAAGGCAAAATTGGATTTTATATTATTCAGATATGCACATTGCATAGTTTGACTTGTGCCCAATTAGTATCTTAGCATAGGTTGAAGTTTTTATTTTTATTTTGACAGATAACAGAGTTTCAAGTTTTTTTTAATAGACAGCAGAGGTTCAAGTTTTATCAATGGTTCCTGTCAGAAAATTGAAGGTAGGTTTTGCCGGAAATTCTTTTTATATTCCATATTTTTCCTTATATCTATATCATAGGAGATTAGGTAGTAAGTTTTTTTCCATGGGCCATTATTTCCAAATTTGTGTAATAAACTTGTTTAACTATTTTAAAAGGGCACCTTTTTATGTTAACCAAGATTTTTCCCCTCTCCCTCTTTTTGGTATAATTTTCCGAAATTATTTGTAAAGATCCCAATTTCATGCTTTATCATTTTCGGGCTCTAATGCCTCTGCAGTTTATTGTAGCTTGTTAAGGTCTTTAATCTGGTCGATTTTGATATATGCATGAAAAGGCACAAAGTAAATCAATAGAACATGGTAAAGGAAACAAAATACATCACTCAACAATTTACTAAGGTAAAGTTGAAGCATAACCTGAAGAACATTACCTTTGTTTGGAAGAGTATAGTTAAGAGAAGACAAAAAAAGAGTGAGAGATAAGTTGAAATTTGGTTGAGACACGAGAAAGAAGCGAGAGAGGAAAAAGTGGGTGATCCCATAAAATTTGTTTCTCTACGAGAGAAAGTAAGAAAAGAAAGAAAAACTTTACACAGAACAACGATTATCTCAAATAATGTCTCAAATCACATCACCGACAAATGAAAATATATCATGTCAATTAAAAAATAAATATTTAATATTTTTCTGTTTTACTGTTAATATCTTTGATCCAGAATATTGTTTGAGATACCTTTTGGGACAACAAATGTTTTTATACTTAATACAATATGTGTAGAATATTATGTGATAATTTACCTCTTAATTTTACATCTCCTTTTTATTTAATTCATAATTATTGTTATATTTATTGATTTATAATTATAAGAGTTTAATATGTGAGTGTAAAAAAAAATATACAGTCAACACATTATTCCTAATTCATTTATATTACTTTTTGTGAAGAATCAATCATAATAAAACATGAATGATAGATAATACAATGACAATATATAAAACTCATATACGATTAAAAAATGATAAGGGACCCAACAAACAAAAAGTCATTCTCTTCTACATTGGTAAGAAAGGGTAAAGAGTTGAAAATTTAGTATGAAATGTCAAAAATATCCTTCAATTTTTTATTTGATTTATTCTTTGGTTTTGAATAGAACTAATATAAATAAATCTAGTTTGGATATAAAAAAATATCAATTAAACATGTTAATTGAAATTATAATAAAATTTATAATTTCAAATTATAACATTTATTTTATAACATCATCACTCTCTTCTCATCTTTTATTCAACCAAACAAAAAAAAAGAATTTTATTCATTTTATCTCATTCTTCTCTTATATCAAATATCACAAAATATACTATATTTTTTCTTTTTTCCACATTTTTCTTTGTCATATTTTTTCTTTTCTTGGGTTCTCTTGTCAACCAAATAACAGAAAGAGTAGTGACATACATAAATCATCAGAAATCCACTAAATGAATCTGGCACCAGCTAACAAAAATTAAAAATGACATAATATAACCACCCAAAAAAAAGTCCAACCTCCACAAACAAAATGATTAGATATATAAATATATTAATTACTTACGTTTCATTTTAAATAGTGTTATATAAGTACCCAAATGAAAGCTTCCTAATTCATTATCCTATTCATAGGTTTTATCTGGGGTAGGTGGGGTCCAATAATTTGTTTGAATATAGAAAAACCCTACACACCACGGATCTTATTCTTATTGTGGTCCTTGTACTGTGCCTATACTCATAATATATACAAATAGAAGAACATTAATTGATCCACTTGTATTGTTACACAGAAGAATAGAAGAAAAGTGATGTGGCCATTCAGCAGAAAAGGGGCTTCTGGATTTTCATCATCTTCCACCGCTCAACAAGTTACAGATAACATCGATGCCACTGGTCTCACTGCAGTTGTCACTGGTACGTTGTTTTTCATCATTGGAACTTGGTTCAATAGAAGATGGAGCCCCAAGGTTTTTCCATGAAAATGGTAGTCAAATTAAAAGGACTAATTGTTGAGGTTTGCAGCAACAGTTTTTATTTGTGTGATGGGAAATTAACTGATTGTTTATGCAAATTAACTGGCTGTGATAAATAATTATTGGAGTGTACCTTTGTTCAAATTTGATGTTGTATGTGGACTACTGGACATTGTGTTAACAGGAGCATCCAGTGGTATTGGCACTGAGACTACCCGTGTTCTTGCGTTGCGCGGTGCCCATGTGATTATGGGGGTGAGAAATATGAATGCTGCTAAAGATGTCAAAGAAGCAATACTTAAAGAGATTCCCTCAGCTAAAGTTGATGCCATTGAGTTAGATCTCAGTTCATTGGACTCTGTCAAGAAATTTGCATCTGAGTTTAAATCCTCTGGTCTTCCACTGAACATCTTGATGTAAGAAAAGGACTTCAAATTTGTCACATTGTCAATCTTATTTTCTTCATATATTTTACCACTTGGTTTTCTATTAGTTACTCGTTCTGTGTTTATTCTAACTAATCTTTTAATCCTGATCATTCAAGTAAACACGGGAGTAGTAATGTTTTCTTGGTTTTCTGTTGCAATTTTAAGAAACAATGCAGGAATTATGGCATGCCCTTTCGCGCTCTCCAAAGACAACATTGAACTACAGTTTGCCACTAATCACATAGGTACGAGGAATTTTTTCTAAAGAGGTCTGGAAAATATGTGTTCTTCCAAGTTATGTAATTGGGTGATAGATTATATAAAACATAAAAATGATCAAATGTATATTTTACTGTTTCTTTAAATGCATAGACTGAAAAGATGTTCATGTGATCTCGATCCTTTGATTTAAATTCCGCAGGTCATTTTCTTTTGACAAGTCTTCTGCTGGATACTATGAAGAACACAGCAAATACAACTAAGAAAGAAGGTAGAATTGTTAATGTGTCTTCGGAGGCTCACCGGTTTTCTTATCCGGGAGGAATTCGTTTTGACAAAATAAATGATCGATCAAGGTAATAGTTGGCTTAAATGCAAATTATAATAAGTTATGCAAGCAGTTTTTTTCCCTCTTTTCACCTTTAATGATAGAGGGAGTTATTCTGAGAGAGGCAAAGAGGGTTGTTATGCTAGAGACTTTAATTTTATTACCCTAGGCAATTCAGCTCTAATATTTTTATTATTTATAAAAAAAGTCAGTATTAAGTTTGTTATATGTATTATTGGTGCTTAAATGGTAGCATAAGATATTGCATTACTGTGGTATTTGTTAACGGAACAAGTGTTATTTGATTGTGTATGCTTACTTGTGCACAGTTACAACAATTGGCGTGCATATGGACAGTCAAAGCTTGCCAACATTTTGCATGCGAATGAACTTACTAGACGTCTCAAGGTTTGCCAATTTCTCCTATACAGTGGCATAATATACATGTTATTTGGTGAAATATTAATCAATAGTGTTTTTCTTTTACCATAATGCAACATTTTATCTGGGCATTGTCTTAGGACATTATAAGTTAGCCATGTTATCTCCAATTTCTCTTAACTTTTTGGTTCCTTAGTTTTATGTGTTCTTTTCATTCTCTCTGCATTTATCAGTTGATTAAGAAACTGATTTTTTTTAATATTATTAGACCATGAAAAGACCTTTACTTGAAATATGATTGAAGCTATATTTTTGCCTGGGATCTGAACAATTCTATTATCGACACCAGATGGCAATTTACTTCCTTTTTCATTCTTTCCACTCTTTTAATGGCTTTATTTCTCTGTTTTGTGAGTAAAGATGGCACTTTGGTTTTGCCTCATTAGCTGTCTGCAATATCTGTAATATTACTTCTTGCATCTTGATAGGAAGATGGGGTGAATATTACTGCAAACTCTCTTCATCCAGGAGCCATTTCCACCAATCTCTTCCGCCATAATGCTGCAGTGAATGGTAACTATCACAATAATTCATGTTCTGTCTAGGAATTGTAAATCATATGATTTAATATACTGAAAGGTTTATTCTGCATTAAGCACCACTATGTGGATTTCACAATGCAACAAGTTCTCATATATCCAGGTTTATACACCTATTGTATGCATGAATATTGTCGAATAGCCAGCACCTGTGTCGAATAGGTTGTCCCTTCTGAATATTGAATAAGGACATGCTGCGAAAACAGGATCAATGTTTCAAGCATTCATGGGAGACATGGCTTTCTATATGATTTGTTTATGTTTTTTAATGCAAGTAATGATAGTAGCTGAGTTTTGTGGGTATGTTTGTCTTCGATTTATGCAGGTCTAATTAATGTGTTCGGGAAATTCGTGCTTAAAAATGTCCAGCAGGTATGCTAAAATCACTATGACCAGTGCATATAAATGTCAATCTTGTTTTAACTTAGGCATTATTCCAGTATCTAACTTATTTTCATAGATACTAATGTGCCTTAGGTGAGTTATCAAACATTTATCATAAACTTACCAATAAATATGGAACAACTCACATTCATCATACTTAATATGGGATTCATCTAACCTTGCATGTTCACCTTATTCAACCTCATTATAGGGAGCAGCAACAACATGCTATGTAGCATTACACCCTCAAGTGAAGGGAATTAGTGGCAAGTATTTTTCAGATAGTAATGAGTCAAAAACAACCCCACATGGCACTGACGCTGATTTGGCTAAGAGACTCTGGGATTTCAGCATGAATTTGATTAAGTGAAGTATAATATTGATGTGGTAATTCTCAATGGAGATGGCATGTATAATTACTTGGTGGGACATATATGTCACATATTTTATGTTCATGTTCTGTACACAGATTTATACCAGTTGGAGTGTATTTGGTTTGAAATATTGTCTGATTATGTTTTTTTATACTGACATTGTTAAAAGAATATTTGGCTATGACTAATAGTGGTTGATTGAAGTGGAATTGATTGGTGTTAATTGCCAGGGGTATGAGTCTTAGAATTGCTATTTTCTCAGTTTTTTTAATAGTTTTTTTTTGTGTGCATAAGTTCCGAGAAAAGTGAATTTGCATTACCTGGTTGACTTGTACCTTTTGTTAAATAATTCCAATTTGATTGTCACATCCCATTTCCTCTCTTCAAATCTCCAGTGATGTACTCTAAGTCTCTTTTTCCTTCCAAAATTTAATTGCTTTTGTATTTTCAATGCTTCTTGATTTCATGCTAAATGAATTTAATATACCAATGTCCAAAACAAAAAAATAGTTTTCAATGTATTTAATATACCATTTCCCCATATACATTCTCCTCATCTAATTCCTTAAAGAGTACCTTTAAGCAACAACATAGATTTGTGCTTAAGTGTGCTTTTCCCACAAGCACTGTTCATTTTTTGTTATTAAGGGGTAATTTGAAACTCATGTATATTCCTGATATACATTGACAGGAACAAATGCCTCTATTATGCATTACCAATGCTTTTCAATTATATACCCAAATAAAGAAACAAATCTATAATAAATCAAGGACTATATTTCTCACTTAGAAGTAAATGAGCCTTTCATCTTTCAATTCTATCATCAAGGACAAGTACCCAACAAAACAAAAGGTTAACAAAAATCAGTTAACTGAGACATTAAGTGAGAAGATTATAGGGACAGATTTCTTCCATTTTACTGTGAACAATAATGTACAGAACAGATCCAGTAGTAATGAGTACACAGTGACAGTAATACATCTGAGCCCTCAAACAAGAGATGTATTGGCTCTTCTACAGATGCTTGACTTCATCATCAATAAATGCAGAATCACAATACAGCTTTCCATCTTCTGTACAGCTATATGTCTGACCTCCTATAAAATAGTCTACAAGTTAAGTTCTATCAAAGTTATCTTTTTTTGGCATGTATATGATGTTCCAAAAGATACATTTGTCATTGCAACTTAATCATTTCTAGCACCTTCTCATCTTTAACATGTTACTTACAAATAAAAGTTCCTCCTGGCCAACATTTTGAGTTGGAAACTTGATATGGACATATCAGATGTCAGAAAGTTTCGTGCTGCGGCTTTGTTTGGCACTTTACAAAATCAAAAAAGGATTGAACTCCACAAGCCTGTGCCTGAAGCCATGCAAAATGCACTCTTGTGCCCCCATGCTATTAGCCTATTCTCGAACTTAATTTTATTTACACTGATTCTCTTTTGCTTAGGCTCCTTATTGTACAATTAAATCCTAGCAAATGGAACAATGAATAACACTCTGTAACCAAAGGCATTCTAAGAAACTTTAGGAGTTGCTCCGATGAGTGAGCCCAGGAAAATTCCCGATGTCATAAACCGTTTTCCCGATTGAGCAACGATGAGTTAGTACTTAGATCAAGGGATGGATTAACATGATCCCCCAGCAGCTGCCGTCCAACATGATCAGCCAAGACTGACTGAAAATCATATGGCTCAGCAAGATGAGGCCTTCCGATCTGCTTACCAAGAACATCATTTTCATTGGGAACCATTTCTGATGTCATGTGAGACCCAATTTGCATTCCTCTAAACATGTCAGTATTTGACTCATGATGAATAGGGCCATTCATATTCATGTAGACACTATTTGAGGACAACTTTGGCATGCTTCCAAGACCCTCTTGAAAGTAAACTGACTGTTTTAAGTGATTACTAAATGGAATGGCGCCACTGCCACCAGTGAGAGGTGTGGATGCACCAGAAGTGGTCCGAGGGCTTGATATTGGAGAAGGAGACATTCTCCCATTCACGTGTTGTGGTGATCTTGACTTCAAAAGTGGGCTTCCAATAGGAGAGACCGGACAAGATATATTCCTTGGAATATGGATTTCACTGGATATTAATTACACAATTTTAGATTAACATCGGCAAAGTCAGTAGCCATGTGTGTGTGAGTGTGTGCAAGAGAAAAAAGATAGAGATAGAGACCTTGCATGAGGACTAGTTTTCAAAACCCTGGAAGAATGAACAGCGAGTCTATCTGAATCCAAGATAGGAAGGTTTCTCCCTTGTCCAATGCCCTGAGATTATCAAAGATGTAAGAAATTATTATAATAGCAACAAGATACCGAACAAGAAACCACAGGGAAAACAATTAAAATGTTATGTAGGTTTGCAAACCAGAGCTTTTGTTCCATGTGTAATCCAAGAAACAGGGTCTGAAGCCTCAGGACACAGACTAGATCTTTCTGAAGGTGAAGTACACTTTACAAAAGGGTGATCCAATAATTCACTGGCCGAAGGGCGATCCCGCGGATTACGTTGTAGACATTTCCTAACAAAGTCTTTTCCTTCAATTGAGAGACTATCTGGGATTGTTGGGAGTTCCTTGCTATTACCAATCTTGAACATGGCAGCAACCTGTTATGTAACATGCAAAAACATCAAGCCATGAGAAAGAATAATTTATAAGGGTGTCATGTTTAGATTACAAGAAATAGCATCATTGCTTTGTAAATATATAAATATTAAATATTTACAGTATATTAAAAGAATAAATAAATTCAGCTCTGATCAATGATCATAAATTACTAACCCCTTCATACTGACTCCAAGGAGGTTTAGTTGTAGCCATTTCCAAAACTGTGCATCCAAGACTCCATACATCCACAGCAAGGTTCAACCCATTGTTCTTTATAACCTGAATAATCAGAAAGCAAATATACGGGTCAGAAAACCAAGATGGAATTAAATATAAAAAGAACTGAACATGAAAGGACGGAAATAATAGAACCTCAGGAGCCATCCAATAAGGGCTTCCCTTGAATGATAATGGACATGTCTGCCCTGTTATCTGCAAATTGTAAAAGGTATAAGCAGGGTATACAGAACAAATCATGCAACCTTTGGAATATTTGAATTTGTTACCCTACCAAGAAGCCAGAATCATTAACATTCATCAGAATAAATTATCGATTTAAGAAATTTATTAGAGACAGGAAAAAAGTAGAGCTTGAGGGGCAATACAAAATCCAACAAAAGAGGGAGGAAATGGATAAAACAAGTAGCATGAGAAACACACGAAAAGCAGCAAGGGGGTCCCAGCAAATTGGAATTTGGAAATAGCAACTCTCTTGATTAGTGAATTAGTGACATTTTAACCAAGACTCATAATTTCATTAAGCAGTGGAACCCAATTTCCATATAAAACTAATTTAGCTCAAATGCAGATATATTAGGTACTGTTTAATTACAATCTCCTAGCTTACATGTTTTGCCATTCCAAAATCTGCCAACTTGACCCGGCCATTTGGATCTACCAGTATATTTGCTCCCTTGATGTCCCTATACATATAATTACAACATAGATATACCAGAAGCTTAAAAAACTAAGCATTAAGTGCTGCACCACAAGCTTAAGTTTTTAAAAATTGTGAATAGGGAACTTCATTCACCTGTGAACAGTATTTTTAGCATGTAAATAAGCAAGCCCTGACAAAATTTGTTGAGTATAATTACGAATAACTGGTTCACTAAATTCCTCATATTCTTGAAGAAGTTTATATATGGAGCCTCCAGATACATACTCCAGGTATATGTAAAGCCTGTCATCTACCTGTTCAAGGGATCATTCAGCAGCTTCTGTAAGTATATTCCAAAAACAATTACTTCTGAGATATTTGTGCAACTACATTGCTAGGTAAACAAAACAAATGGACAGTCTAGAACAAATCTGAAAATAAAGCATCATCATTCACAGGGAGCTAAGGTAAACATAATAATGTGAATGCTGACGTTTCTTGCCAAATTGGAATATATAAACAGCGAATGAAGGAGAGAACTTACTGTTTCAGAACCATAGTACTGCACAATATTCGGATGTCGTAAACGGCTTAATAGATTAATTTCCTGCCAAACCACCAAAATAAGAATTAATTTCCTGCCAGAAAACGGGTAGTTAGGTTTTCATAGTTGTGTTAAATTTAAAACAGAACCAAAAAGTATAACAATGCACATAGTTAAGAAAATAAATTATCTGCCCACATGAAATTCTACTAGATTTAAGAGGAATTAATTTACCTGATTTAATTGCTTAGCACATTCCTTAGACTTGGCATCATCTGAAAACAGAGTAACCTCCTTCATTGCACACATTTCACCACTATCACTAAAAAAGACAAAATTTACATCAAACACTTTTTATGACAACACGTACATTGAAAATATAAAAAAATTTAAAGTAAGAACTTTTGGTCAAGTACTTACTTATTGAAGCCAAGGTAGACATGTCCAAATGTGCCTCTACCAAGTAGCTTTCCCTTTTTCCAACGTGAGCCAGGACTCATTGGATTATCTGCTCTAGCTGGACTTCTTGGCACAGATGGAGATGTTGCAGCAGAATTTGAATGAGAGAAAGGTGAGGAATTAGTAACAACCAAGGGAGGAAGGGGCAAACGATGACTCCGTTGTTTCCCTTCATCAGCCCATCCTGTCTGTGATTCATTTGGTGCTCCCCCGGCTCTAGGATGAATAGGTGTGACAGCTCCACTCTGAATTCTAGAGCTTGGACCAGGGCTAGTCATTCTAGGACTAGGTATCGGAGAATACTCAGGGCTACCCCTGCTTGGTTGCCAGAATAACTGTCCTGACATATCCCCTCCCATTGAATTATGCCCTGAATTCTGACCAGAGCCTGTACTAGAGCAGTGCCCAGATCCAATGAAATTGACCTCAGAATATGGCTTTCCAGAATAATAAAAAACAGAGTTCAAAACCTGATCATTGCTAAATGTTCTCAATGGACTTCTAGATGGACTTGACAAGGAACTGTCAGGAGCACTGTAGAAAGCACCATGAGGGGGAATTTGCAGATTTGGAACATGGTTGCGTGAAGGCCTCCGCTTTGGTGAAGTAGAAGATATATGATTATTCAGAATGTTTGCTGGTTTTTTGGCTTCTTTTGAATTTGGCTGGGAAACAGCAGTTGACTGATGCTTGTGCATCAAGCTTCAGAGAAAAGGCAATGTAAGAGTAAAGTTCATTACATGTATATCCAATGCAAGCAATCAAAAATACCCTACACATGAAATGTATGTAATAATATAAGCAATCTAGAAGAATATTACAGTTTGGGGAGGCTACCTGGAAGGACTGCCAGCAGCAGTTCTAATCAAAGTCTCAGAGTCAGTTGCCTGAGGACTACGGTTGTGTGACTCAACTGGCTCATCACTATCAACAGAGCAATCACTAGAGAGTGAAGCAGTGATCAGATCTCCATCAAAATCGGAAGGGTTCGGCCTACCATGCATGCATGCAGGTTTTGGAAGCGGAAGAAACAATGATGGCTTTGAGCCCTTCTCTGGTCTTGATTTTGATGATATGCTAATTTCAGAATCTACTCGGCCTAAACTTGAAGGGTGCAAACCAGGAAGTGGTAGTGGCTGAGCATGAGGCCTTTCAGCAAAACTTTGACACCTTGCCACTTTGGAAGGCGAAGGAGATCTTGAGACAGCAGGAGAATTGTCTGCCTTCTCTGAAATTGTGTCATTGAAATGTCTACGAGTACAAGATCCTCCAGTTTTACCATTTAGTTTAACTTCAGATGGAATTTTAAATTTCCGGTGCAATGTGTCCATAAAACTTTCCTTATTTGCTTTCTTCTTGGTTTCTTTTGAATTTGATGACGATTTTCCCCACCATGAAGGCATATTTATATTGTATATGGTGAGAAGTGGCAAGCAAGTTTCTTAAGAGGATCCCGCTAATAGTTCTAAAAACATATCATCTAACATCAGTAGCCTGAGTTATAAATATCATGATCCAGCAATAAATCTTAACAAATAGGGAATTCACAAATTCCAAAAGCAATAACCCAAGAGCACGAGACAGAAATAGTCATTGAAAATTATTGCAAAAAGCCTGCAGCGGAGAGGAACGTGTACTTCCAGTCAGTAAAAGATTCATATACCAATTTTTGTCATAAATGTATATATTGTATCCAAATTCTTCAACATATGCATATATATAGTCTTAACCAGCAAGTCCTTATATGACAATGTATTAACCAAATATTCTACAAGTAAACCACTTGACTCCATCAGCTAATAATCGGTTCATGTATTCCTCAAACAGTCAGAATTAAACATCAATTTATAATGGCTTAACCTCCTTGCTCAATCTAAACTAATGCAACATGGGCGACGTCCATTAATCACGCTGAGGCATGTCTTGTATGTAGATGATAAAATTTCCAAAACTTCAATGATTATCCAGACAGGAGCATAGTACTTTTCATCAGCTCAAATTTCCATACTTGCCAACATAAAACAAAAATTATGTGGCCTAACTTCTAAGATTTTCTAACCAGATAGTCAAAAAACAGACGTAACTCCAGTTACTTTGGAAATGGTAAGATTTTTGGCGCAAGAACACAAGAAGAGGGGTTGATCCGTATTATCTTGACTTGGTTCACTAATATCTCAGTCAAACTAATATACATATAATCATTACTTTTTGGGTGTGTTGAAGTGTTCCAATATCCAGATTCCCACATACCCAAAAAACATAAAATAAATAATCAAACTTCCAAATCTACTCACTCTAACTGAATCAAAATTATGAGGATCCCAAGTTAAACTAAAAACCTATTGTCAAAAACAACCACCTGAAAACACAGATCTACTATGGCATGATTAAGCATAGGAAACAGCTAAATCAACTAAGTTGGTGATCATTCAGTAAAATTAACAAAAGGGTAACCAAAAATGTTAAAAAGGTGGAAACTTACTTCAATTATTACTCAACTCGGTGAATCTGAACTGAACCAAGTGCACAAATTTTTTCAGCTGAAATCTGAGTTAGAGAAAAAATTCCAGGACCGTTAAGAGCTCCACGAGAGAGCCCCAACAAGTACCACAAAATGTAGGAAATGGAGAAGAGAATTTGAAGTGATTTGTGGTGAAATTTCTGGAAATGAAAGACAGTGAAAAAGATCGCTTTGGGAATGAGAGAGAAAGAGGAGAGAGAAAGAGTGAATAAGGGATCTTTGTCATAATGAGTGTTCATTGTTCTTTAAATCTTAATAATGAAAATAACTGTATTATTTACGCTAATTAATATTAATACTTTAATTTATATATTAATAGCGTAAAGATTCATATACAATTTACTATTTATTTAAATTATTTTTTTTTCAAAGTCTATCATGATTTATACACCGACTTTGGAATATGTTTTTGGGACAGCCGATCTTTGTCCAGATAGTAGATAGGATTGTGCACCCAGAAATAAGAAGGAACCACAAAAGCAGACAACAATCCTAAATAAAAACACAACCCAACAGACAAAGGATGTTTTCCCCTACAACAACTGCAACAATGGTTTCTTCACTATCAACTTCAACACTCTTATGCCCTAAATTAGGGACACGTGCTCTTTCACTTTCTTCTTCTTCAAATCCAAAATTCATTCATTTTTTTCATCTGGGTCGACCCCTTTTATCTCCTTGGAATGGTCTAAAGCATCTTGGTATCTTTACTAAATCAAAACCTATTCTTTTTCATAGACATAGAAAGGGTAAAGTTGTCTATGCATCTCTCTTTGGTGTTGGAGCCCCTGAAGCACTTGTCATTGGGGTTGTTGCTTTGTTGGTTTTTGGTCCTAAAGGTCTTGCTGAGGTTAGTTACATTCTAGTTTCTACTACAATCTTTAAACCCTTTTTGCCTATGCAATTCTCACTTGCAAAACTATGGTTATTAAGTTATCATGATAATTCATAAATTCATGATTTTTTTTGTCTGAAATATGCTCTAGCAAGTCTATCACTCTTAGAATTTCTGAACTCCAAACTGAAAAAAAATAATAAGTTGCTCAAGGAGATTATTTTTCTTGGGTTATTTGATTCCTTAGTTTTTTATGCTAAGCTTACTGAAGATGTCCAAGCTTTGTGTTTTGACTATATTCAAGGGATAAGGTGGGGTTTCCCCCCATTTATATAGTTGGCAATAAGCCAAGAACTATTGACTTCACAATGAATGAAACAAGAAAAGATAAGGGTTGCTCTACATGCATACTTCATGAATTCAGAGTTTAAAAACTTGTCTACATTCTCGGATGTTTTTTGTTGTTGCATGAGACCAAAATTGGGCAGTTGGAGTTTACTATATGGACACTCTGAAGTTGCATAGGTCTGCAGTCCCGACATTATGAAGCCATATAAAAAAGGCCGTGTAATTTGAAAATTACAAATGGATACATTATCTCAGATATTCTGCAAATATTTGTTTGTTGATGGTGGTGGTAGTCATGATTTTCTTCCCCCCTCTCCTTCTTACCCCCAGTCTTCTACTAAGTCATCCAATGCAGGTTGCTCGAAATCTTGGGAAAACATTGCGGTCATTTCAGCCCACCATTAGAGAGCTTCAGGTTGGTTTAAAATTCTTTAGACTAAATTTGTTGTGCAGATGCCACATGATATAAATGCTTTGATGTTATTGATTGCCACTTTTGTTCCCCCTTTAGGATGTTTCAAGGGAATTTAAGAGTACACTTGAACGGGAGATTGGTCTGGATGACATTTCAAGTTCAACACAGAACATGTACAATTCCAATGCACACAATACGACATCAACTCCATCATCCTCAGCTAGTACCAATAGTTCCCAGATTGCTGTTGACCCTGGTGAGTGCGATAGTATCTTCTTCTTTTTTATTATTTAATTTTGCTAAGTAATTTAGAAGTATTAAATCTGGACAAGTCAATTACCCTTGCATAATGTATGTTTGCTTTACTTCATTCAATAGCTTTTTTCAAAAGGCGAATGGCGTTCTGCCCAGAACTTCCATCGCTTTCCTTCATTTGAAAACATTAGGTGTATCTAACTTTGATTCCCTAACAACCATATTTAGCTACTGGGGAAGATTTTAGTAGTAAAAAGCAAACATGTATTTTTTCTCTTGCTTGTGCCAACCCCATATAGTGGGATTAATTGTTGTTGCTTGTTGATCAGACATATTTTACTATGTTATTCTAATGTCATTTTCGCTTTTTTTTTTCTTGCTTTCTGCTGGGAAAGGAGTCATTATATTAAGCTGCATTTAGAACTACAATGGAATAGTTCGTATTTAGTTTTTGACTAATTTGGTCTTATGAGCCAAAACTCTAGTTCCTAAGTTCTGTTCTGATATGATATTTTCAGATGAAGTGTGAAACCACTACTCTAATACTGAGAAGCTATTAAGCTAATGCATGGAAGAGGTTTATTGTAGGTTGGTTAGTATATGCTTATATGGTAGTAATCAGATTTATTATATCACACTTACCTCATTATTATGTTTGCAGGTAAGGTAAGTGGATGTTGATGTGTCTTTTAAAGCAGTATATCCATCAAACTCAATCTGTATATTGTGATGGGGTGTGATTAATTGTTTTTTTCTTCAGATTCTATGAAAATGAACCTAACAATGTTATTTAAGTGTTGCAAGTTTATCTTTTTTAACTAGTGAAAATTCATCAAATAGTGTGTAGAAAAGTGGGGGCATCCTAAAAGAATGAAAATGAGTTGAAATACCACAACATATGAGCTCTATTATATTCATTCCTATGTTTGTGAACTTTAGAATATCAGATATCATGTATGCATTTTCTTCATTTATTTGATGTCAAACATGAAAATATATATAAAAAAACTTGATAATGCAGATGGCACACAAGATCCAAGAAGAGCATACAGCTCTGAGGAATATGTTAAGGTTACAGAGGAGCAGCTAAAGGCAGCTTCTGCTCAACAGCAGGGTCAGGCACCCACTCCTAAAGAAGCCCAGTCTGAACCTCAAATCCAACCCCCTGGTTAGTTTTTGTGGTGCTACACTTTTCTGTTTTTTCTCTCCCTTGTTCCATACCCTTCATTATCCTCACCATGCTTACTTTGATATAATCAGCTAAGGAAGCGGCTACTACGGTGCCACCACCTCAGAAGCCACAAAGTGAGACTTTACCACTGGATTCATAGGGAGTCACCTCTACTACTGGCATAAGTAATGGGAAATTTAATGAGTCACACAATTTTGTTACCCCATAGTGTAAGGGTTCATGTATGGAAGCTGTTTTTCTGAACTTATTGTAGTTAATGAGTAATGACTTACCAATGCTGATCTCCTTAATTGTAGATCTTTTTCTGAATTGAGTCATTCTTGCTTCAACAAATTAACACGTTTCAATATACTCCAAAGCCATGAACTAGAACTATACAGTGAAGAAATAAAACCTTGTTCCATCATAAAGATTTACAAACAGTACTTGATTCAGTTTTAATCAGTTCATTGGTTTGGTTTGAACTTCAGGGCTAGCTGTTAACTAATCATTATGCTCTATTATTGACACGGTGAGCATGTGAATTAAAATTAAACTGTTTAAGCACAGTTGAAAAAATAATACAAGAAATGTAATCACTTTAAACAAAAATAATCCAACGCTTTCAAAAGAATGAACAGACAATGCGAAGAGTTTTCTTCCCATTTATATTGGCGGGGGAAATTACACGCAACATCATGAAACTTATTCTTGAGAGTTATGCTACAACATATTCATTTGTCTGTATGATTCAAAATCCAGATAGCTTGTTGTTGCAGGTCCATGAAACCCATACATGTCAATAACTTTATCATCTGAAGGCAATGCAGAGCCTTCACGTCCCTTAAAGCCCTCACCCCAAGGAGCTGGAGTGGAAGGGTTTGAGCTAGAACCATCTTGGCTAACACCATGTGCAGTTGGATTCTGTGGTGAATTCCCCGCAGCCCTTCTGTTTGAGACGGTGGGTGTCGTCAACGAAATGGATGCTGATTGCTGCTGCTGCTGCATTTGTTGCTGGTTCTTCATTGGTGACTTGGGTCTAAGAGCCTCTATATCAGGTGTAGTGACCACAAGATGAGGTGCCTCAGGAGGTGGATTGCGTCCTCCACCTCCCTGCCAAACTTTCCCATCCTTGTCAGCAAAAGTCTTGATATATGCCTGAATTTATCCAAATCCAATCAGTACGGGTAATCAGTCAAAAAACACAGACAATAAGCATCAAAAGAGTAAATTCTTACAGATAGTATATCTAACAAGAAAGAGTAAGAAGAAATACTGTTACCACTTCAACAAAAGTGTAAATTATACGCTTCAAAAACTTCTGTAACCATGGCAAGAGTTTTTGTTGGGAAAGGAGGCTGGTCATGTTTTGTAATTCTAGGTCCCGCAATAGAAGCCACAATGTCATAATTTCTATAGTCTTTGCAACTGCTCTGCGGTTGCAATTGTGATGGCAATGGCCACATTTTCCCGCAAAAGTCCACAATTGTGGTAAAAACAACCACAACAATTTACAACCAATGAGTATGAACTCAAGCCTAATTTATGACACCAAACTGTTATTAGCCACTTGATTCTGGTAATTTTATAAATATTAGCTGAACCTTCCCTGTCTGTAGTTTGTACTCTGTATGTCATAAAACTGAAAACAGTACATCTCTACTTTTACCAGATAACACATGGGATAGTGGAAGAAAATTTTCTAGAAAATTAATTTTAACTAAAACCTCATGCCCCAACAGGTTCAGGACCACCTGTATTGTCTAACCCCAAATTTCTTCAGCCTCTCCAAATTTTCACGAAAAATCTTGTTCCCAGCTATTTCAGAAATATTTCTTAAGTTCATATTAAACAAAATGCTACAGCCTACAGGAACACTTTATGATATTTGCTTCTCATAACATACTATTCCAGATATATTGTAACAGATACTGAAACAATGTTTCCAGTGGGTTAGATCCAAAATGGCCCAATTAAAAACAGAATCACAAAATTGTTCTTCTAGAATGGAGCCTATGATGATAAAACTGTTCTCAGAACACACTAGGTCATAATATCACATGGACAGATAAGATGGTGTGAATCGACTCAATTTCTACAAAAAGGAAGAAACATATATAACAATTGAATAAAAAGGGAGATGGAAAGATGAAAATCTCTTACCTCTTTATTAAAATTTGATGATGAAAGCTCTTTACCAACAGTCAGCCAACCAGCTCGGATATTGTGGTCTTCACCAAATAGTTCAAGTCTCCTCCTCCCAAGAGCAAAGTGTTCAATAATCCTATACATATCTTCAGGCTTTTGTGTTGAACCTGCAAAATATGCGCAAGGCTTTGAAGAGGTGCCCTTTTTTTATTATTCTTAATCGTGCGTGATTGAAGTGAGCTATCTATTTAATTTCCTATGATGTCCAAAAGCCAAAGAAAGAGCTTCTCCAATGGAGCCTCTCCGCCTATAAGGAATATATGTATAAGGAGGTGGAATCTAAAGATCCTCATTTCAATCCAATGGTAAGCATGCTGGGTTGCATGTTTGTCACATTATTCTTAGTTGAAATAGGAACAATGAGAGGGTGAGCCTCGGCGCAGCAGCAAGGTTACTTGCCTTGTGACTTAGAGGTTATGAGTTCAAATCCTAGAAACAACTTCTTCACTTGGGAGGGACATTTACTCTCCCCATACCTCTCGTTCTCTCAATAGGTGGGAGCCTTGTGCACTGGACCACATTATCGGTATTTGTGCTGGGATTCTGCTCTCCGATATTATTTTGTTGCTTTGCTGCCAATACCAATTTTGGAGTATCATCTATTAAGGAAATGATGATATAATATCCCCTAAATGGTGTTTTTCCATTAGAGAAGACCAATAGAGGCCCTTATAAACATTTCCACATGGAGGGTAACCCTATAAATTGCAGGCTTGCAGCACAAAAAGACCAAGGAAAACTCTAATAGAAACAGTGTAAAAATACCTTGATTTAAATAGCCTATATGAAAATTTGGTTTTGTCTGAACATAAGTGTGTTTGATCTATGTAGTTAACCCAGCCTAGTAGGAAAAGGATTTTTTGTTGTTGCAACTTATGCCTATTTCATCTTAGATTTAATACTTCTTAACAAACAAATGAAGAGCATACATATGTTAAAAAAGAAAAGTAAATTGAAGTATGAAGCCAACTAAGATTATTAATTCTATAGGTTCAACTGATAATACTAACCATAAGGAGGTTCTTCAGCAATAATTACATCTGTGTCAATGTTGGCATGAATTATATGGCCATCAGTACTTCGACGAACAGTCCCTTTTATGCCCATCAAGCAATGTTCCTTCACCACAACAAAACAGTTTATTTCATCCCAAAAAACAGGTTAAGGGAAACTATTATATTTACGTAGTATCAACATAACTGCACATAAGCTCAAATGTTAAAATGAAGCTATAGATGTACACAACAATTCTTAACTGACCTTTGAATGTTGAAATAAAGTATGTGAATCATGCCGCAGTCCTGGAGTTGCGTTACTTTTGTTTGTCTTTACCCAACATATATCTTCACACCTACGAAATCCCCACTGGAGACACCCAGCCCAAACCCCCAGAAGAAAAATCAAGATTATAAAGAAAGTGATTAAGCAATAGGAGGCATCAATAGGTATGATAAGAACCACAACCAACAATTAAAAGTGAAGCTCCATGTGCAAAACCAAAATCCAGATCCTGTACCTTCTTTAGACATTGACGCCCTTGTTCAAGGCCTACACCATCACCCACCCAAAGGAAGATGAAAGAAGGTGTATCCGCTACAGCCTAAATAAAGAAGGAAAACAAATGAGATGTCTAACTTAAAAGACACACCTATAATAAAAGGAATACAAAATAAAGGCGACATTAATATTTTAACATTGACATGTCACACAAAACTAATTTATACAACTAACTTCTAAAGGAACTCCAATAGATCATTATATGATGAGAAACACCCCAAATTAATGCAACCAATGAGGTTAGCAAAAGCTTCGCCACTACATTTTACTCTTTCACCTTTTTTTTAAACTTTTTTTCTTCAATTGCAGCATAGAGGCTTAAAAATAATTAGCCCCACCAGTTAACTCAATAATTAATAAACATTTTCATATAAAAAAAAAGGCAGGTCAGTACACGAGCTCCCACCAAGTGGGGTCTGGGAGGGTAGATATATGCAGTCTTATCACCGCAAACGGAGAGGTTGCTTTAAGGATCAATGGATTTCATAAACGCTTTCATGTGATGACAGAAATGCTCAGACTGAAACAAGTCAATAAAAGAATGAGTGGAGCAGACAGAACAACATACCTCAATCTTCAGATTCATAATTTCTTCAAATGTCCAGTAATCCATATGGTCAGCAACACCAGGGGCACGGTGCACATACTCTTCCCATGGGGGATCTACAAGAATGACATCGAACTTTGTTCCAAAGAACTCTGGAGACAGTTCAAACTCGTTCAGATCACATTTATAATACATAGGAGCAGAAGCAGACTTTGTCACGATCTCATCCTTTTTTGTTATAAGCTCCCTGAGCTTAGGGTAGTCCTCTACAACACTTGTGAGTTCAAGCTCCCTAATAAAATTCTGTGGCCGCATACCGGTGTCAACAAAGTTTTGAGAATAATCATTTTGTTCACCTCTGGAAGGAGCTTTACCATGAGTTCCACCTTTAGGAGGAACCCACCCCCCTTGAGGTTTGTCAGATGGTGTAACTCGAGCCATTGGTCCTGTAGGATTAAAACCAGGACTAGAAATGCTCAGGGGAATTCCCCTTCCAGGGCCTGATTGGTTATAATACATTGCAGGATTTGGTGGGTTCCCTATGTTAGGAGCATTAAACCTTGGGCCTGACGGTCCTGGGGTTACAGGAGAGACTGCAGGTGCAACACCCATTATATTCATATCAACGCCTCGAGCTCCAGGCCAAATAGCTGGAGGAAATGGAGAAATGAAGACTCCAGGGGACATTGGTGGACCTGGAGCAGGCGACATACCGTGGTTAAGAGGCTGCATTGGCCCAGGAGGAGGCAGGCCAAGGGGTCCATAGGGTGACCCCATCATCGGCAACGGCATTCCAACCTGCTGGTTGTCTCTTCCAGTAGGCCTAATCCTTCCTCCTCTGCCAACCCTGTTCCCTTTCATTCCTTGTGGACCAGCTCTGCTAAAGGATCCAGATTCCATGTTTCCATATTGAGGCTGTGAACCACCACTATTAGAACTTTGACTACCAGCACTACGACCAGATACAACACCTTTCTGACCTCTTCCTCTTCCCCCGTGAAAATCATAGTCATCATCTCCATATCTCTCCTTCAGATCTTCACTGGGTAACCCAGAACCAGATGAATCATTCTTTCTTGATCTTTCTTGCTGACGATATGCCCATTCTTCATCATTTCCACCTGATTTGACATTGTACTGTTGAGTAGCTTCAGTTTTTCTGGCAAGGTTGGCTATAGAATCTGTTTTCCCGTGGTTGTTAAGTTGGATCTCTATAACATCATAATTGGCATTAGAAATTCCAAAGTTTGATGTTGCTTTAACAGCATCCCCCCGGATTATATCTTTTCTAGATCCAGCTCGACCATGAGGCCTTTCGTTGTCAATCCTGTCATAACCATGCCTAGGCAACTCCCAATCTCTGTTGTGATCCAAGGCACTGTCATCACCTTTTGAATCTCTGTCAAAACTATTGGGTTGCCTCCTTTTCCAACTTTCTTTAGAACTTTCTCGATCCTTCTTTCTGTCGTTCAAAGTATCATCTATTCCCTTGGATCTATCATCCTTATAGACATCATTTTCATTTTCCTTCCTTTTAAAGCTACCACTTCTATCATAATCCATATCTGAGTTTTCTGAATCTTGATGGTGTTTTCCACTCCTCTCAGGTGTCCTAGATCTGTTAGTGTTCCCAGGTTCTCTAGTAGTTTTATCTCTAATCCGCATATTTCCATCCTCATCTGCATTTAATGGCCTATCCCAGCTTTCAGCAGCATCATAACCTGTGGGCGTTCTCTGGCGCCTAGGCTTCTCAATTCTGTCCCTGTCCTGTTTGTTATCTCCACGATCAATTCTATCCCTGTCCAGTTTGTTATCTTCACGGCCAGCATCTAGCATCTCTGACTTGCCACCTTTACTCTTACCTCTCTCGGAATCAGCTCTTCTGTCTTCTCTACTATTTGATTTGACAACCTTCTCACTGGTGGAATCCACTACCTTGCTTTTAATCTCACTATGTTCATTTCTTGCAGATCCACTCCTCTCTCTAGAACTCTCCCTCTTAACATCAGAAGCTTTACCGCCGCTTCTGACATCACCTTTCTCAGCAAAACTATCTTCATTCCTCTTGACAGCATCGGTCTCATCCCATCTCCTCCTTGAACTCCTGACCTGTTCAGAAGACCCATGACCTTTCTCTCGGCCACTTTCACTCTTTTCCACATATTTATAGTCCTTCTCAACCTCAGCATCACGCAGTCTATCCTCTTTACTTCTACTCCTATTCTGAGAAGCATCATGGTCCAAATGCTTCGAGGAGGAAGTCTTCTTCCCAGTCTTATCGCCATTATTATCCAACTCCCCATCCTCATACCAACTGCTCAACTTCTCCAACTCGCTCTCCTCTTGTCTCTTCCTCATCATCTGCTTGGACCGCAACTCTTTCCGTGAATCATAATCATTATTATCATCACTATCGGCCCGACTCGATCCACTAGACCTCTTCCTAGTATCACTTCTATTATTATTATTATTATTATCAGTATAGGCTCTTCTTCTTCCACTTCCATCAGAAGCTTCTTCACCATACTTTCTTGATCTGTGCTTCTTATTATCAGTTAAATCCCAATCCTCCTCATCCCCAACAACTACCCTTTCAGGCGAATCCATTCCAAATCACACAACAATAACTAAACCTAAAATTTATATCGTGGTATTCTCAGTATGAATCGGTGTAATAAGAAACAAAGGGCGCATAAAAATTCGAAATAGAAAAAGTTAGAGAGGGAAAAGATTTATACTTACCGGAGAAAAGTGAATGGTGGAGAGAGTGTAACTGATTCAGCCACCGGCGCTTGAGTTGGTGTGGTTGAAAGAGAATTCTTAGCCACGATGAAACGATGTCGTGCACTAAAATCCCCCAACTTTAGATTTCCTATTCAAACCTAATAACACTTTTCAGGTTAAACCTAATATTTTGGCCTCAAATATCAACATCTTCTTTATTTTTAATTAAATGAAATTTCTTCCTTTAAATAATTGTTATGTTATTAACGTTGAATGAATCTCACCAATTCATTTTGTTGTAATCTACCTAGATATTTATGTTTTCATTTTAATTCATTTACAATCTAGGCTTTTAAAAAAACAATTACAATAATGTGGCACCACCATAAATCTTTTAAGAGAAAAAAAATGTATGCGTTGACAGTGTAAAAGTTTTTTCATATTGTGCGTACATCACTCATCATTCATTTTCAATCATAATTGATTCTTTCTTCTAAATAAAGTAATACAAATAAATAGTGAATAATATATTAAATGTATATAAATCTTGCATATAACTTGCATCTTGCAGATCCAAGTGATCTTATTGCCTTGTTATCAAGTTAAAAACTATAGCAAGAATTAGGACATTGTTAGGAATGTCATTGTTGTGTTCTTAGCCATCAAGTGAATTCCACATTTGATATATGAAGTAGATTCTATAATATATTTAAGAACCTTTGGTGAGCTTTAAGGCTTAAAGCAAAATTATAGTTAAATTAAATTGGTTAGTGTAGTGGCTTACCTTAAGCTTCTAACTTAATTTGTAGGCAAAGTGAAGTGAGTAATGCATGTTTTGCACAATGAGATCTTTATACTAATTAATAAAAAAACATGGGTGTTCACACCTTTCATGTCTAATTTTAATATAGGGAATACTACAAACCTTTAGATAAATACATATCAAATGGCAATTGAATGAAGTAAAGCTAAATATTTATTTGTTGATTATAACATGAAATATTGAAAATTACTATATGGATCAAGTCACACTAATAATTTGTTTGAGCACAAGGTCTCTAGCCCTATTAATAGTCATGAGACACAAATATAAATGCTCCTCCAACTCATCCAATTGATCACCAAAATTGCATTGGTTTTTCTTCATCAAAAGTGCCACTTCACCATCAGCTTGAACTTTATCATGTTTCCTTTCAAGCCAAAATTTCATTGTTGTTTTTATATGTTCAAGCTCGTCACTAAGTCGAGCTACAAGTCGACTTGTAGTATCTAAATCTTTGTTCAATATATAAGTTCCTTTGGCAGCTGCATCAAGTTGAGCGATTACATGAGTCAGTTTTCTATCAGAAGTCATATTCATGGAAGTTGCGGTTATAAGTCCAGGCATAGCCACAAGCAAAGCCAAGCCATGAGTTATGACTATAACCACAACAAGTGAAGATGTTATTGTCACGACAAGACAACCCGAACCACATTTTAACCTAGTAATCAATTTGAGTTTGGCTTGCGCCTTATCACGGCTTGACTCAAGCTGCTTTTGCAATTCGGAGCATTGACACTGAGCCAGTCGAACTTGAGATGGAAATGGGCTAGTACGAGCAAATGGATTTAAAAAGTTGGAAAATTCAGTAAAATGAGAGAAAATGAATGAAAAATTGTTAGGAATCTGATTGGTTGCAACACATTGAACAAAAGTATTAAGGTTGTGAAATTTAAGACGTATACATTGAATATCTTTCAACAAATGGGTGCAAAGTAAGAAAGCATTAGATGTATGAGCAAAATAATCAAAAAAGAGAGAATGAATAATGGGTCGAAATTGGGCCAAAGATAAAATACGAGTAACAGTGGGTTGATTAGGATCCAAGAGGTGCTCTGCAAATAAACGATAAGAGGGAAGTCGAGTTGATAAAGAATTATGATTGTTATTATTAAGATTGGAACAAGCAAGAACACGTGTCCAAAAATCAATATATGACTCCGTACGGAATGCATTAGCATATTCCTCACACAAATCCACACTGCTTCCATGCTTTGAAGAATTGGACCTACACACTGTCAATTACATGTCATTCCCATTAACACACTCATACAAAAATATTATACTATAAAGTTCAAACAATTATACCATTACTTTTGGTTTAATGTATATTGGGAATAACATTATGGTGATCATTTGGAGGCACACTATGAAATTTTTAGGTATTGAAATTAGAATCTATAATTGGTCTGTATCACTTGTAAATCAATCATTAATAAATGAATTATTATATTATGAATTTATGATATATGTTACTTTTTTCTAATACGGGGACTAATTGGATGATTTAGTATGAATATATATCATTTTCCTTATTACAGTTCAAGTTAAGGATCACTTAGTTATAGTGGGATATTGACAAAAATATCTAATTGTAGACCAAATTTTCTAGTGAAACTATAGCCTATATTGTATTTCATTTTTTGAGGTGGAAATAGATATGCTTTGGCTTTATATCATACCACTCAAACAAGGAATTTTTACGCTGTTTTTTCATTTTCCTTTTTTACAATGAAATTCCTGTTTTTTAATCAATTTTATGTTTTGATAGTGATGAAATCTATATACATAAATGAATAAGTAAAAGGCATAAGAGAGAATGAAGAGGGATAAGATGATACCAGAACATGAAAACAGTTTTTTGATCCTCCGAACCAATTTGTTCCTCATTTCTGTTTGTTCAAAGCAGGTACTGTTTTCTTTTTCTTTTTCTTTTTGAGAGGGAAATTTTCGATATTTAAAATGCTAAGCCATTTTTATGTTACTTGTAAGAAAGACTTGTGAACTTAATGCATTCTTGTAGTGTAAGTGAAGGTCTAGTTATCTTTGATGTACATCTTCGAAGGAAGTTCTATATTAGTTCAAAGCAACATGTGCACAAATAAGTTTAATTTCATACCATATTCCTCACCAACTACAATATTCTCGAGTGAAAATGAAATTGATGATTCCAATTTCGTCTACTAGACATATTAATATATTAATATTTGTCTATAAAAAAAAGTAGAAATAGTTATTGACCAATTTTTATGGTAAGATGAATGTCATATAGTTATGAATTAACCTGTATGAAAAGTGACCTTAACTGATAAGCCTTTGCGCTGGAATTCTTGTTGGGAGCAAAGGAAGTCAAGAATTCCCACATGTATAAAAAAAGTTAACTCTTCCCACATGTATAAAAAATTAACCCCACACGTGTCTTTGCAGTTGAGACAACCTTGTTCGAGTCGATAAAATCATCCATAAGTATATAGAGTTAATTCTTTGAGTACCACTTACCCGTTGGTTATCCTTTTAAATAATATATATGTATTAATTAGTAATTTAATATATATTTATTTAAAAATAAAGAAGTGAAACCTCATCTGGTGCATTATCATCAAGAAAAGGTTGAAGGAGTGAGTGATGATGATTCTGTCTCTGCCTCTTACTCTGAGATTCCCTTATTCTCTTCCTATTCTACGGCGTCGCAGCCGCTATATATTATCTCTCCGTCCTCCTCCACTTCGCGCAACCTTCTCCGCGGCAGCGCCGGAGACTCACAACTCCTCCAAAAAACAGGAGAAATTGATAACGCCAAGATCACAGGACTTCAATGCTTGGTATCTCGATATCATTGCCAACGCTGAACTTGCCGATTATGGTCCTGTTCGTGGCACAATGGTTATTCGTCCCTACGGTTATGCTATTTGGGAATCCATTCAGGATTATTTAAATCGAAAGTTCAAGGACACTGGTCATAGTAACATGTATTTTCCACAAGTAAGATTCATTTTCATTTTCATTTTCATTTTCATTCTCTTTCACTTTTTTTGTTAAGGAAGGGATAATATCATACTCTTGCTGCGATTATACTTGTGCTAACGTTCTCTCGTTCCTACTTTTGCCCTTCAATTTTTACCTTCAACCTAACTTCCACATGAATAATTAAAATTATAAATTGATTCAATAACTATATTTTAATTCACCGAGTATCTCTTGTTGTATGCTACAGTTATAGTGTAACATTACTTTGTGGTAGGTATGGGATAATTAGCATCTAAAGGTGCTGGTAATGCAAAGGTAGATGTTTTTTTGTTAGGCAAATTTTGACGGAGGGGGAAGTAGGGGGGAAATTGTGCAGTTGCAGGGTTTTGAACCCAAATGCTCACACTTTATGTCCCGTAGCTCTATCAACTGAGCTATCTCTTGGTACATGTTGACAACGGGGATTATGCTTATGAATTTATGATTCCATCTTGAAAATAAAATGACTTCCATTTGTTCCATGCCTTTATTCATTCAATATGTCCTGCAGTTTATTCCGTACTCGTTTATTGAGAAAGAAGCAAGTCATGTGGAGGGTTTCAGCCCTGAGTTGGCACTAGTTACGATTGGGGGTGGAAAGGAACTTGAAGAGAAACTCGTGGTGTGTATGCTCTTCATTTTTTGCTACCATTTCTTTCATATGCACATCTTGTTACAGTAATGTCAATCTATATACTGAATTGAATTTCTCAACTGTGGTCTTGAAAAGCTGTGACCTAAAGTTTAGCTATGATTTTTCACTTCTTGAATCTTGAGGCTGTGACAGGTCCGGCCTACAAGTGAAACCATTGTAAATCACATGTTCACTCAATGGATCAATAGTTACCGTGATCTCCCTCTCTTGATTAACCAGGTAGAAGCTTTTGTCACTTCGTTTGTGATTAGAAACTTGTCTTATATGATGCTACAATGTACTGACTTTCTTTAGTCAAATGAATGTGGTTCAGTGGGCAAATGTCACAAGATGGGAGATGCGCACTAAACCTTTTGTGAGGACTCTTGAATTTCTATGGCAAGAGGGCCATACCGCTCATGCAACTCCTGAAGAGGCGGAAAATGAGGTCAACATCATCTCTCTACATTAAGATTAAAATATCATTACTAGTTTATAATAGCACAATCATAGTAAATATGTGCTGTTCAACTGCAGGCTATACAGATGATTGACATCTATACCAAATTTGCTTATGAGCAAGCTGCAATACCTGTTATTGCAGGTCGAAAATCTAAAGTAGAAACCTTTGCTGGTGCTTGTAAAACCTATACAATTGAGGCCATGATGGGTGACAAGAAAGCTTTACAAGCAGGAACCAGCCACAATCTTGGGCAAAACTTTTCCCGTGCCTTTGGGACACAGGTATTTGATGTAGCACTTCAATTATGGTAGAACTGCAGAATATTTTATTCTCGTGGAGTACATTTGTTTTATCAGTTTAATTTTTCTTTGCTAATATGACTGTTATAAATTTGTGCTTGAGTTATGATATGTGTGTAATTTGAGTTACAGTCATGAATTTCTTCAAGAAATTATGTCACCCTCCTAAAATTACAAGGAAGCAAGCTTGTTATGGGGATCTTTTTTTACTATATATTGCATTATTTTTTCACTGTCTATGATGTTATTATACTAAGGGAACTATGCTCAATTTTGTAAAGGTCCAACTTAAGTTACTTTGAGAAGCTATTGTAAAAGTGGAAAGCATGGAATATCAGTGATAGATCTGTTCACATGAAGAAAAAATTTACATCTCAAATTTTGAAGGATCCATTAAACTTTGCATAAAATACTTCCAAAATATAAGGCATTTGTATATTGAGTTATTTATGGTGGATTTCTTTTGGCAATCAGGATATCATTATCTTTTTCCTACAAGTATCAAATGAACGTTGACATTGATTTAATTTTCAATTATTTAGACTATCCTTTAATGAGAATTAAAATTCTCAAAATCTATGATTGTGCAGTTCTTAGATGAAAATGGACAAAGGCAACATGTTTGGCAGACATCATGGGCAATTAGTACACGTTTTATTGGAGGTATTATCATGACCCATGGAGATGATGCAGGTCTAATGCTTCCACCAAAGGTTGCTCCTGTACAGGTACATTTGGATGCTTTATGCCTTAGTCATGTATAGACACCATTTTGGGGTTAAAAGCAAGTTCTAGAACATTTTTTGAATCTTGGTCAAACAAGGAGCTGGTAATCTAGTGATGATTGATAATATAAAATGTGCCACCTTTGACGAATAACTCGCGTACAGAACATCCAACAAAATGGCTCAATGCAAAGTATGCCTTAATTTGAGCGATATCTATAAATCAGTAGAATCCACCTCCTGTAAAGTTTATCGAAGGGTCATGTTCTTTAGTCCTCACTCCATTTTCTACCATGAAACCAATGTCCATTTAACAATTGATTGACATTTATTTATTTGTATGCACAATTTGATTATTTTCAAAGTATTTTATTCGGATTGTACATCCATGACAGAACATCTTGGATTGTTCCACACTAATAGTTGATGATTTTCTATTGATTAAAAAATTATCATTTTTGAACTTCCTCATGATCCACATTGCCTGATTTAGGTGGTAATTGTACCTATTTGGAAGAAAGATGATGAAAAAACGACAGTTCTAAAGGCTACATCATCTGTAAAAGAAGCTCTTCAGGCTGCAGGTATTAGAGTTAAACTTGATGACTCAGATCAAAGAACCCCTGGATGGAAATTCAATTTCTGGGAGATGAAGGTTTGCCGTTAAACTTGGGTGTTTACCATAAATATCAACTCCAGTTTATTGTTTGTTTCTGCTTATGCTGCAGATACTTTCTTAGTTAGAGTATCTGATTATGCTTATCTAATGTGTACCTTCATATTTCAGGGAGTTCCTCTTAGAATTGAAATTGGTCCTCGTGATGTGTCTAGTGGAAGTGTGGTGATATCCAGGAGAGATGTTCCTGGAAAGCAGGGGAAAGTGTTTGGAGTCTCTATGGACCCTCCAGTTTTGGAAGCTTTTGTGAAAGACAGATTGGATGAGATACAGTCCTCTCTTTTGGAAAGGGCAATAGCATTTCGAGACAGGTTCACTCCTTTTCTCCTACTTCTGCCTAGTGACCCAGACTAAATGTCACCTTGTCTAATATGCTTTGAATTATGTGAAATCACAGCTTCTCTTTATTCATATTAATCTCAATAATAATCTCTTTCCTGAAGCGAAGAAACCCCTGGGTTGTGGCAAAACAATATTTTACTTTGCAATACATCTTTATCCACTGAGCCAATTTCTAGCAACGGTTTTAGCTTTTCTAGTAAACATATGCTTTGAAAAGGATATGGTGTAGCCTGAATTCAGGGTCTTAATGATGGCCCTGCAATATTATAATGACAGTGAAGAGGTTCTGAAATGGTATTTGTTAACCTCCCACTAATATAGATACTTCAACTCGTGTTGGTCTAACTAATACTTCAGTGCCTAACTTGTAAAAAAATTAGAAGTGAAAATAATTCTTAATTACTAATCAACTGGGTAGCTTCTTCCCCCTCCCCCCGTTTTGGCATTTTGGAGGAGTTTAATTTCGTCTTATTTTAACCTTTCCAAATTACTCACATGTTATTGCACACATTGCAGTAATATAGTAGATGTGAGCTCATACGATGATCTTAAAGTGGCAATATCACAAGGCAAATGGGCAAGGGGCCCTTGGTCTGCTAGGTAGGGTTTTCACCTAATTTTCTTCCATGAGCTGATTCTGAGGATTGAACATAAAATTCCAATATATATAGATGTGGACTTTTATTCACAATTATAATTTCAAGCTTGCTTTACACAATGACACAGTAATGAAGATGAGTTAAAAGTAAAAGAGGAAACAGGAGCTACTATCAGATGTTTTCCTTTCGAACAGCCATCAGGGACTAAACGGTGCTTGATGACTGGAGATCCTGCTGAAGAAGTAGCAATTTTTGCCAAATCTTACTAACTCTGCGTGCTTGTTCTTTCGTCAAACTCCCAAAGTTTATGATCTGGTAGCGGGTACGTACTTGTAGTTAATTTTTTGGTTTGAATCTTTACTTTTTGCTTTTTTGATAAGGCAATTTCATGTTGTATAACTTGGATAAGTTGCTAAAGATTATTGATTGAGTGTAACTTTTATTCTCACTCTATTGTCATTTATGGAGAAAGACGATCGTGAGGAAGTTTTGTAACTTAATAGTGCTGCAGTTTTGTAACTTAATATTGCTGCAGTTTTGATGATAACTGGGTAATTTATTGATGTGTTTTTGGAGCTTCATTAGTCTGAATATGTCCACTTTTCATTTTGCAATTCTATTTCTCCAAAGCATCCTAAAGTATTCCAGTACAATTATACTCGGCCATTATTTGATATATTTTGTGTTTTTTATACACTCTTAAAAATACATGTATATAGAAAACAAGTGCCAGAGATGTACCATGAAACAATATATCAAATAATAAGGGTAAATCCTGAAACAATACTAAGCGTTAGACAACATAAAATAGAAATCCTAAATGTATCACCCTCAAAGAAACCGGTTTCAATGGGTAAATCCAGTTACAGATTATTCAAGTATGTTGTACTCTTTAGAATAGAGTGCATAGATCATTTGCATGATAAGAATATGGTAATTTTACATGTATTTTAAGACTGTGAGACCAAATCCAATGCCAAGAAAAGTTGCAATGGAAATTCCAAATATACCAGCTAGAATGCCGGGCACAATGAGAGAGCTCCACCCTTTTGCAGTTGCCATTGCACATGCTGTTGTTGGACCTCCAACATTGGCATTTGATGCAATAAGCAATGACTTGAAATCAAAGCCAAAAACTCTTCCTAGTCCAATGACGACAACAAGGTGGATTGCTACTTGAACAAAAGAAAATAAAAAAATACTAGGTGCTGTGTTGATGACACTCCATATGCTCCCACTTGCACCTATCACTGCGAAGAATACCTGTTCCTCAAAAGTGGCAAAATAATAAACTTGTCATTTTATGTATTGTTCATATTTATCAGATACATATCTGGCTTTTTACTTGACCGTGGGACAATGAGTACCATTTAAAAAAACAAATGAAGAGAGAAACCATGTTGCCTCTGAAACTATATATAGTTTGATATTTAAAAAAAAAAAATGCCTCTACCATTTTCTCTCTAGGCCCTCTCTTACTCTCGTTGCTTATATCCTCTATTCATATTCCTTCCATCATCACACATCCACACCTTTCTCTGTTTTTATTGAAAGGAAAAAAACATTTCAAATTACTTAGTTTCATGCAATCTTTTTGTTCTGATAATTTCTTATATTTCTATTATATATGAAAAAGGATACAGCTTTCCTAGGATGAACATTAACCAATTACCTGCATGAGAATGACAGCCATAGCCTCACCAGAGGGTGAAAGAGAAGCAAATGGTTTGGGAAATATGGTTGCAAGAATTACAGCAATTGCTGTTACCAATGGCAAAGTACCCCCTTGGATTCCAAAATATCCTGTAACAAAGGTTGCAGCCTTGCATATGGCAAAGGCCACAGCAAGAGATGTTGCCATTTGTAGTACTGGAAGTTTGTTCCCAGTCTCAGAGATACTATTCATTCCATCACCTGACAACAAAATTAGAAAAGAAAAATAAAACATTCAGATCACTTCTTGCTCTCAAATCTAAGTGTCATAGAAGCATTAGAGGAGGATAAATACTTGATAATAGTTGAAGTCGGTGAGATATTAAAAAGCAAGGTAAGTAAGTAATGATATTATAATGAAAATAGAAGTTGAGTTACCATTTAGTGATGTTGAGGCCTCTGGAGGTACTTTAGAGGCTAATGCAAACAATGTTGAAAAATACATTGCACAAATAACATTATCTGCTGCTAACCCAGCAGTCAAAACTGAAGGGGAAGTAAGAAGGGCTTCAGATACAGCAACATAGTTAACAGCTTCAAAAATAAGAAACAGTGATATCATGAGTGAAGATACAAATACTAATGAGTTATAGGAAGTGAAGTGAGAATTATATATACCTCCACCAATGTGTCTGCCCATAAGAGCAGCTGCTATCTTCCAACTATCCTGACCAAGTGATCTCATTGGAACAAGCCAGTATGCTACTACTGTTCCAATTGTGGTTGCAACTGTCAAAATATAATGCATTAGGCCACTCCACTATCCATTTATGAGATTATTGTTCTGCAATGTTTATGAGTAATTATTACCAGAACCTAAGAAGAAAGGCAATAGAAGTGTGCCAGTGGATTTGATAACATGGCGCAAATCAGCTCTGAAGAGGAGCAAGGGAATTGAGAGAGGGAGGAGGAAGGTTAAAACGGCGTCGTAGGCCGGAGAATGAGTGGAGAGAATACCAAAATTAGTAGCAGCAAGGCCTACCAAAATGGAAACCATAGTACCACTTAATATGCTCCCAAACTTGGTCTTTTCCGACCTAACAAATGAAATTGTTCATTCATGATTATTTGAATTTGTTGAGAATGGAGAAAGAATAAAAGAATAGTTACCAGATGCCAAAAGCAGCAGCAGCAAAAAGAGAAGTCCAATTGCCCCATTGATCATGAGGAGAGATAAGAGGAACATTGAAGCTAGGTGGAATTGCTGCTGCTACCAAACCGCGTCGACAAGTTGCAGAGAGATGAACAACATGTTTTATGTGTTGTTGTTGTTGTTGATGATGATGTTTTTTATGTTGTAGGGAATGTTTGGAAGGTGCACCAAGTGGAAGAACAAGATCTGAAGAAGCTTTTATCATTGTCATTATTATGTTATACAAATTCCAGCTGAATATCACAGTGAGTGAGGAAGGAGAAGATGTCAAATTTGTGTAAGGATATTTTTGGAATTTACTAAGCTTGCATGCACCATGTGCATATATGCCTTTTTCAACTGGAACTCAACATTATAATAACGTCTAATTATCTTCCTATTACCTTATAATTTCCTATCAAAAAGAGGCACTACCTACTAAATTCAACGACAAAAATCTACCCACAGAGAGAAGATGCCAAAAAAGGAAAAGATGGAGTTTTATTACATCACAGATACGTGAGGCTAATTCTTCCAGCGGACATTTTCTTATCTACAAGACTCGAATGCTTAAGAAAAATCAAACATGTACAACTTGAACTAGCATTCGTTAGTCTCATACGTATGTATATATATAAATATAAAAGTTGAGCACATTTATACATTTTGTTCTTGCATATAATAAATACTTACTCCAATAATTTTTTACAAGTCTGGCAATTTCATAGGGATTAAAAAAAGTAAAAAAATTATTAATAGTTATATTTAGTTTTTAATAAAATTTTCATTGATTACTAAAACCAAATAGATTTCCTTTTCCACACATTTATATGACACAGAAATTTGAAAATACCATAAATCAAAAAATCATTTATATGACACGAAGCCTGTGAATACACGCAGAAAGAACACATTGGCTAAAGCATCATTCCATTCCATTTCCTAAAGCATTCATTTATATTATCACCCCATTTATACCATAGTATATCGTTACAACTTATATTATATATATACATCATTTTGTTCCCACCTACTGAATTTGGGTGCAAACCCTGGCTAACTTAACTGTACAACATTAACATTAACATCAACATACAATCAAAAAGCAAAGGAAAAAGTAGTGCCAACCCCCTTTGACTTTGGTAACAAAAATCATGTACTATGTTAGAACAATGGTTGTTCTTAGTGTTATTCTTAACGGAATAAGAACATTTGTACTTCAGTTATTAAATAAGAACAATTTTTGTTCTTAACCAAAAGAAAGTGAGGAGAAATATAGATGTTTTGGAAAAAAAATTAAATGTTGTTAACTCAAATAAGAATAAGAATGATGTTTATCATTACAAGAAGAAAATATATGTCTATTTCACGTCAGTTATAATAAATTATAAAATAATGTACGAGACTCAAATACTAACGAGAACTAGAAGATGTTGTTTGCTATTATTGTTGCTCAAATATATTCCTATAAAAATTCCTTCTCAAATTCCACTCTTGTGTATCCCTTTACTTGAAGGACCCCTAAGGCCAAAACCTTTCTGCCATGGATATCCTAAACCTTATACCTTTTATCTTTCTCTTTTTCATTCCATACTCTTTTTGTTTCACTCCCTTAGATAACTATCTCATCAACTCTGGATCATACTCCAATGCTTCACTCTTCAACCGAGTCTTCATACCTGATTCCACTTTTCTCTATGCTCATGATTCCATTTCACTCACTAACCAAAACCCACCTCCAAATTCTCCTACTTTGTACCACACAGCCAGAGTTTTCACCAACTCTGCTAGTTACACGTTCAACATGAAGAAAAATGGTATCCATTTTCTGCGTTTTCATTTCTTTCCCTTTAAAGCTCAAGGTTTTTATATGAATTCTGCAAAGTTTGATGTATTGGTTAATGGTATTTTGGTTCTGAGTGATCTCAAGTTAACTAATGATGTGTTGGTTAAAGAGTTTATTCTGAAGATACAATCAAACTTGCTTGAAATTTTATTTAGACCTGTTGGTAACTCGGGTTTTGGATTTGTAAATGCTTTGGAGGTGTTTACTGCTCCTCCAGATTTTGTATCAGATTATGGAACCAGGTTGGTTGGTTCTAATGGACTAGAGAAGTACAAGAACCTTTCGACTCGGGTTTTAGAAACTATTCATAGAATTAATGTTGGAGGTTTAAAAATAACTCCTTTTAATGACACCCTTTGGAGGACTTGGATTCCTGATGAGGATTTTCTGGTTTTTAAAATTGCTGCTAAGGCTGCAGTAAGCACTCACATACCAAATTACCAGAAAGGAGGAGGCGCCACACCAGAGATCGCGCCGGATAATGTTTACATGACTGCTCAGCAGATGAATAGAGAAAACTCAATTTTAGCTTCAAGGTTCAACATAACCTGGAATTTTTCTGTGGCTCCTCCTGGTGCTGGTGGTGTTCCACACTTGGTTCGGTTGCATTTCTGTGACATTGTTAGTCCTGTTCTTAACGTGCTCTACTTTGATGTGTATATTAATGAGTATATTGCATATAAGGATCTTGATTTGTCATCCATTACAGTCCACACACTTGCATCGCCGGTCTATGTGGATTTTGTTGCAGATTCAGATGATTCAGGTGTTATTCAAATAAGTGTTGGTCCTTCTGACCTAAGCAGCGCCATGAGGATGAATGCCATATTGAATGGTGCAGAGATAATGAAGGTGGTGAATGTTATTGATTCTGATATTGTTCACAGGAAGAAAAAATTAGGCATGTTGGTGAGTTCAGTTATTGGAGGTGTTGTTGGCTTGTTTACAATTATCACCGCTCTTCTACTTGCTATGAGATGCAGGAAGAAGAATCGGAAACTAAGGACAGTGGAAAGTGCTGGGTGGACGCCTTTGCGTATGTTTGGAGGGAGTTCCCTTCATAGAATGCTGTCTGAACCCGGTTCTCATGGATATTCAGGCTTGAAGATCCCTTTTGCTGATATACAATCAGCAACAAACAATTTCGATAGAAGCCTGATTATAGGGTCCGGTGGGTTTGGTATGGTTTACAAAGGGGTGCTTAAAGACAATGTGAAGGTTGCAGTGAAGAGAGGTATGCCAGGGTCCAGACAAGGACTTCCAGAATTCCATACCGAAATAACAGTGCTATCCAAAATTCGCCATCGCCATCTTGTTTCACTAGTTGGATTCTGCGAAGAAAATTCAGAGATGATACTTGTGTATGAGTATGTGGAAAAAGGTCCACTTAAAAGGCACTTATATGGTTCAGCAGCAATACCACCTCTCTCTTGGAAGCAGCGTCTTGAAATATGCATCGGTGCAGCTAGAGGTCTTCACTATCTTCACACCGGTTTCGTACAAGGAATCATCCACCGTGACATTAAATCAACCAATATATTGCTTGATGAAGATTATGTGGCCAAGGTTGCCGACTTTGGTCTTTCAAGATCAGGGCCATGTATGAATGAAACACATGTGAGTACTGGTGTGAAAGGTAGCTTTGGTTATCTTGATCCCGAGTATTACCGGAGGCAGCAGCTTACAGATAAATCAGATGTTTATTCATTTGGTGTTGTGCTTTTCGAGGTTCTTTGTGGCAGACCTGCTGTTGATCCACAACTAACAAGGGAGCAAGTGAACTTAGCAGAATGGGCACTTGAATGGCTGAACAAGGGCATGCTGGAGCATATTGTTGATCCTCATCTTGTTGGACAGATCAAAGAAAGTTCATTGAAGAAGTTTGGTGAAACAGCAGAGAAATGTTTGGCTGAATATGGTGTTGATAGGCCAACTATGGGTGATGTGTTATGGAATTTGGAATATGCACTTCAGCTCCAAGAAAGTGGACAACAAAGGGAGCCAAATATTGATAGCAGTACTAATGAAGCAGTGAATGTGACAACTAGAATTGTTCTTGGAAGTTCTTCTAGCAACAGAACAGAGAGAGATTATGATAACGGTTGTTCAGACATAGGTACTAGCCAAGTGTTTTCCCAACTAATGACCAATGAAGGAAGATAGAGAAATATAAGCAATGTAGCTCAAGTAGTTAAAAAACCTCACATGCATTGAGGCTTTCAAATTTATTTTCTTTTTCTTTTAAAGAGATTGTATCAAAATCATGTGTATGAAAATTTTCTCATTGAAGGCTGCAATAGGCTCCTTATATAGCACGAGTTCATCAATAGTTTCTTGTAAATGTTTCAATATCTTGTTGTCTGACATTGGGAGAAGCTTTAAAACCACTATAGTATAATTTGTTCAATGAATTTGGTGAGTGTGTGCATACTTTTTGTTTGCTGCAGATATCTAAGTTTTGAATATCTTCACATTTTACTTAAAGCACATACAATAAATTTTATTCAGGTTAAAGGGCCAAAGTATATTTACTCAGTTTATACTTTATATTAAGTCCTAGTTCTTAAAAATCAGAATTCTCATGTTGGACCACATGAACAAAATGGTTTGGTGGACAAGGGTGGCTACCACTCTTTTGCTACACTTTTAGGTGATAAAGTTATTCTTCCTTTTGAATTTCATAGCAACAATTCCATCCAATATTAAGCTTAGTTAGTGCTTTTCTAAAGCAAGTGGAGCAATGAAAGCGTGTAGACTCCACTCAAACAAAGACAAGCTCTCAAGGAAGCTGTGATCCACTTTCTGTTTTTGACACGCTTCTCTATTATCCTTGCAGCTATTTATTTATTCAAGGGAGACCCTTTAAATTATTTATCTATACCTTATACATTTTACAAAGCAAGCAAATTAGACATTCTGCCTTTGTTCTAGAGACTTTACAACATTGAATCCCTTGGAATAATAAAATAAAAATTAAACTGTCTCATGTATAAGAGTTTGGTTCAGATTTCATCTTTTGTCATTATAATGTTTAAAGCCTAAAATGTCTATTAACAATCAACCACATACAAACTGAGCATAAACATGTGTTTATTTATACCGTACAGAAATTCACCCTTAAACCTTTGATATTTTGGTCTATACGAGGATCTAATGAAGCCTTACATATAGTTTACTTCAAAGATTGTTGTGCTTTTTGTTCTTCCTCCCTCTCTGAATCTAGCATGGTGAAAAGCTCTAGAGTCAAAGTCTCTCAGTTATTGAATTAGAGGTGGAGTCATAGAGGCTATGAACTTTGCTCATTCCTTTTTATAAGTACTTTCAATCTACTTATAATGAGAAAGCCGAATTTATGCACACAGAAAAACTACCTAGTAATGTGATGTTATCCAAGAAGCAACAATGAGAGCATGTAAATTATGAAGCAACCACTATTGCGTTTATATTATTTGTTATTCAGCTAAATAAAGCATCAAGTCTACACAACATGTTCAATCACAACTGATGCAGAATACGTTTGACAAGCACATGATTCATGATCATCATGCATATATACAGATGACAACCTTCAGTAATATAATAAAAAGACTTCATCAAGTTATCAGCAAACACAGGAATCTATCATTTCAATATTCCATTAGAAGAGAATCCTATCTTCATCTGCATTCTCTGCAATCTGGAGTGACCTAACTGCTTGTGCCGCAATAAGATCAGCAGAGAATCCAGCACTATCCCATCCTGCTTCTTCATATAGCGGTTCATACACATTCTTGTCAAAAGATCCCGATGAGAAAGACCACTCGCCATTTTCAGCAGTGACGGACCATGTCCCACCATCTAGATGAGGAAAGCAAGCTCGTTTTCCAGCCATGAAGAGATCAAGATTATGATTGCAATTCCATGTCTTGTGCCCATTGTCATCAATAACAACCTTACATGAATCATCTGAGTCTTCACCGAGTAGAACATGCAGAGCAACGGCTTCAGCAATTGCAGCACCCTCTTCATCAAGCCTCTGTTGTTCTTCTTTCTTTTTCTGTTTCTTTTTTTCTAGTTCAGAAATTATGGCAGCAGATGTAGCTAATGCTTTTTCCAAGCGCCTCTTTTTCTTTTCAGCCTGTTTAAGACGATCGAACTCATCTTTCACCTGCTTCTTTTTTCCCTTCCCCACATGATGCCCTTTATTAAATGCCATGCTATCCATGGAACTTAATACCTAATACCTGTTAATACTGTAAATCACTTTTCTTAACTCCTTTCCTCAAGAGAATTTCTTTAAAGCTGTGTACATTTTTCTGTATTTTATTTTCACTCTTTCCCTAAATTGTTATGCTATCTATATTCTAATTAGTCGAAGTATCAAAACTAGTACTAGTGAAACGTTCAAAACACTAAACCCAATCAGGTCTGCAGGAGTACCTCATTTTGCGAACTATGCAGTCCCAGAAAGAAACAACAGGAGACAACAACAGAGAAAATTCATAAGCACTCATAGACCCATCCCTTGGCCCCATTTTCCCTAACTTTCCACAACACTTGCACTCCTTGCCCATACCGAAAAAGCCAACAGGTCTACAATACTATTAATAGATGTACACCCTGCAGCTACACTCTTGTTCAAGTACCCCCCTTCCGAACTGCAGTTACAAGCAAAAACACTGCAAATCATTCGAACTGAAAGTTCGCACAAAGACAAAGAGCTACGCTTCATTTATAGCGTAAGAATAGACAAGCCAGCAATGAACATGCAAAAGCAGAATTAAGGGAATAAAAATATCTAGTACAAAGGAAATTCCCTTTAAATCTAGCTAACTCAAGATTAAGAGATTCATACATAAACACAATCATGTGAACCAAAAGATTAACAACTAATTCCAAAGTTTTAGTCATATTAAACAGGTTTGATAACTTTCTTTTGCAAGTGATTCATTTCTTTATTCTCATGATGCATGGAAGTTTTTATTTATTAAAAAACAATAGCACAACTGAATCATATTGACTATATGCATAAACAATAATCACTTTATCAAGTGTATACCCTCAAATCTGTTGTGGAACGAAAAGTGCAGGAAGTGCATACATCTAGCCTTGCACATTTTAATCTTTATCAGCCCTAACTAAAAATTCATTTAAAGCAAGCAGAAAATCGTCCTGCTTTAACCAAATATGCAAGTGAGGTACCACACCCAAGTAACAATGAATATTAAAAGTGATTAAGAATCAGTTGAAATTGAAGTTTGAAGTCCTTCAATGATTTTCAATACCACCACCCACCAAATATCACCCCAATTATTTATCTCCAATGAGGTAGATTTGTTGATTCTTGTGATAACAAATGAGACAAGACATCATTTTTCTTCCGATCACTTAAAAGTAACAAAACCTTTCACCTCTAACTAGAGAGATCCACATAATTTTCTAGAAACACATCAACAAACTGAAATCAAGTACAATTTCCACATGAAAAACCCACAAGATCTACTCGATCCATTATTAAAAACATCAATTTTCACAAAAAGCAATCAACCCTGCACAGAATTTAGACCCAAATCCAAATACCCATGAAATGAAAATTACAAAAATAAAAGGAACATACGAAATGATAATGAAAAACAACAGAAAAATGGGAAATTTGATAGATAAAAGAATGAATAAAACCTGAGGGAGTTGCATAGAGAGGGAGAGAAAAGGGTGGTGGAGGTATGATAGCGTGGTGTATTTGAAGGAAAAGAAAGAAGAAGGGGTGGTTGATAATGGAAGTAGTTGGAGATAGAAGAGAAAACGTAGTTGGGTATGAAGAGAGAGAGAGAGAGAGAGAGAGAGAGAATGAAGAGAATAAAAGCGAGGGAAGGAGTAACCGATAACATGTGAGAGACAACAACGATGTGAGTAACAAATAGTAATTTGACACGTGTCCGATGATGGTAAAAGGAAACTATAAAAAATCTACGGAGACAACTAGGTCTTGGTCGAACACGTGTCCACATGAGAGTCTAGTGTGGGACCCATGCATTTAGTTCGTGGAGGCATCTCTTTTGCTTTTATTTCTTTTAGGAATGACAAGTGGAAGGTTCACACTTCCTACACTTATTATTAGAGACAACTTAGATGCTACTAGTACTAGTACTTCCCATAAGTCATTTAATAATTGCTCAACCTAACCTTTCTTCAATTATTTTCAGAATACCAACTACCGTTGGTTTAAGTGGTACATGTTTGATTCATCTTAAGCAAAAATTCGGGTTCGAATTGGTGTAATCTATGTAATGTTTTGTTTATTAATGGTGTAAAAATTTATATAATTTCGAATTTATTTGTCTAGTAAATATATATTTTTCATAAAATAATAGAGTGATGATATATCTTTCTAACAACAAACAAAAGGTGATTGGATTAAGAAATTGTAAAGTAACAAAGATAAGTATGCTTCATTGTTCTAGGTATATGGGTAAAGGAAAGGAGGATATATGCAATTTGATTATGTCCGGTTTGGGGAATATTTACAAATGGTCAGATTTGTGCACATAAAGGGAAAACTGCTCTAATAATTTTGGCAACTACACTTGTGGCCATGACCCAATAAGTGATGCATGTGTGTTATGTGGAATAATAGGACATGAAATAATAGAAAGTAAATCAAACCTCACAAAACAAAGTGGTGGAAGATGGAATCATATTTGTTTCTCATAAGTTATGCTACTATATGTATCATAATTTTATGATTGATTGAAAAAAATATCAATAATTAATTATTTTCTTGGCCCCATTTTCCCTAACTTTCCACAACACTTGCACTCCTTGCCCATACCGAAAAAGCCAACAGGTCTACAATACTATTAATAGATGTACACCCTGCAGCTACACTCTTGTTCAAGTACCCCCCTTCCGAACTGCAGTTACAAGCAAAAACACTGCAAATCATTCGAACTGAAAGTTCGCACAAAGACAAAGAGCTACGCTTCATTTATAGCGTAAGAATAGACAAGCCAGCAATGAACATGCAAAAGCAGAATTAAGGGAATAAAAATATCTAGTACAAAGGAAATTCCCTTTAAATCTAGCTAACTCAAGATTAAGAGATTCATACATAAACACAATCATGTGAACCAAAAGATTAACAACTAATTCCAAAGTTTTAGTCATATTAAACAGGTTTGATAACTTTCTTTTGCAAGTGATTCATTTCTTTATTCTCATGATGCATGGAAGTTTTTATTTATTAAAAAACAATAGCACAACTGAATCATATTGACTATATGCATAAACAATAATCACTTTATCAAGTGTATACCCTCAAATCTGTTGTGGAACGAAAAGTGCAGGAAGTGCATACATCTAGCCTTGCACATTTTAATCTTTATCAGCCCTAACTAAAAATTCATTTAAAGCAAGCAGAAAATCGTCCTGCTTTAACCAAATATGCAAGTGAGGTACCACACCCAAGTAACAATGAATATTAAAAGTGATTAAGAATCAGTTGAAATTGAAGTTTGAAGTCCTTCAATGATTTTCAATACCACCACCCACCAAATATCACCCCAATTATTTATCTCCAATGAGGTAGATTTGTTGATTCTTGTGATAACAAATGAGACAAGACATCATTTTTCTTCCGATCACTTAAAAGTAACAAAACCTTTCACCTCTAACTAGAGAGATCCACATAATTTTCTAGAAACACATCAACAAACTGAAATCAAGTACAATTTCCACATGAAAAACCCACAAGATCTACTCGATCCATTATTAAAAACATCAATTTTCACAAAAAGCAATCAACCCTGCACAGAATTTAGACCCAAATCCAAATACCCATGAAATGAAAATTACAAAAATAAAAGGAACATACGAAATGATAATGAAAAACAACAGAAAAATGGGAAATTTGATAGATAAAAGAATGAATAAAACCTGAGGGAGTTGCATAGAGAGGGAGAGAAAAGGGTGGTGGAGGTATGATAGCGTGGTGTATTTGAAGGAAAAGAAAGAAGAAGGGGTGGTTGATAATGGAAGTAGTTGGAGATAGAAGAGAAAACGTAGTTGGGTATGAAGAGAGAGAGAGAGAGAGAGAGAGAGAGAATGAAGAGAATAAAAGCGAGGGAAGGAGTAACCGATAACATGTGAGAGACAACAACGATGTGAGTAACAAATAGTAATTTGACACGTGTCCGATGATGGTAAAAGGAAACTATAAAAAATCTACGGAGACAACTAGGTCTTGGTCGAACACGTGTCCACATGAGAGTCTAGTGTGGGACCCATGCATTTAGTTCGTGGAGGCATCTCTTTTGCTTTTATTTCTTTTAGGAATGACAAGTGGAAGGTTCACACTTCCTACACTTATTATTAGAGACAACTTAGATGCTACTAGTACTAGTACTTCCCATAAGTCATTTAATAATTGCTCAACCTAACCTTTCTTCAATTATTTTCAGAATACCAACTACCGTTGGTTTAAGTGGTACATGTTTGATTCATCTTAAGCAAAAATTCGGGTTCGAATTGGTGTAATCTATGTAATGTTTTGTTTATTAATGGTGTAAAAATTTATATAATTTCGAATTTATTTGTCTAGTAAATATATATTTTTCATAAAATAATAGAGTGATGATATATCTTTCTAACAACAAACAAAAGGTGATTGGATTAAGAAATTGTAAAGTAACAAAGATAAGTATGCTTCATTGTTCTAGGTATATGGGTAAAGGAAAGGAGGATATATGCAATTTGATTATGTCCGGTTTGGGGAATATTTACAAATGGTCAGATTTGTGCACATAAAGGGAAAACTGCTCTAATAATTTTGGCAACTACACTTGTGGCCATGACCCAATAAGTGATGCATGTGTGTTATGTGGAATAATAGGACATGAAATAATAGAAAGTAAATCAAACCTCACAAAACAAAGTGGTGGAAGATGGAATCATATTTGTTTCTCATAAGTTATGCTACTATATGTATCATAATTTTATGATTGATTGAAAAAAATATCAATAATTAATTATTTTTCTGACCAATCATAACTGATAAAATATGTAGTGCCATAACTTAAGGAATAACCTATGTGTATCCCGGAAGACTGTGTCACCCGTTTCACACAAATTTGACAAACAAAACGTTTATTTTCTCACTTGCTTCACCAATTTATTTTCTTCAACATAAAATCATCTTTAGTTTCTCCTTTCATGAGTTTGAGGAGGAGGAATTAAATATTCTTAAAAAATAGAGAGGAGAAATCTTAATCTTTTCATATTTTGTTTACTAATTTTTCTTAGGCTTACAAGTTTAATAGGCAAATATGAAGAGTTGAATCATTTATCTCCATCATTTACATATTTTAACTTAAAAATTAATAATTATTAACAAATTAATGATGCATGATATAAAAAATTGATATACATATGGTCCATTTTATCTGAAATCAAAAATCTTAGTATTGGATATAACTTACATAAGTACTTAGAAACAAGGGATTAAGATATAAGAATCTGTTTTTATTATATTCTATATTTAATTAGTGTTTTAATGACTAAACAACACTACCAACTTCATCTAACAAATAACAATGTAAGATTTCATTGGATCCAAAGCTCAAAACTCAAAGGTCAATCTTTTTTGGTTTTAGACATGTATTTTCGCACTATAGACAATCCTGTCCGAGCCGGGAACATCCACAGGTACGTGGGGCTAACTCTCTCAGCGGAGATTTTTTTCATCCACAAGAATCGAACCCAAAACCTTGCTTAAGAGGAATCAAACATATACCACTTGAACCAACGTCCGTTGATACTCAAAGTCAATCTGAAGTAACATTTAACAAGATATGGAGTCTCACTAAATGAAAGGATATCCTAATTAATACAAAAAATATTAGCTAATTAAATCTTTTGATTAACTGTGTGATTGTGTCCGGGTAGTAATTCATATTTTTATTATTATATTAATCTTCTGTACAAAAACGGAACAAAATCGAGATGAGATGAAATACTAATCCTTTTTCTCCCAAAAAAATAATAATTTCAACCTAGTAAATAAAAAACGTGAACAATGAAATAATCGATGTATATATACGCATTACTTAATTCATTAATTAAAATCAATAATCAAATCACAATGGTTTGAATAAAACGTGCATAAAATCACATTCATCTATTCTCTACTGATCCCTTTGATTAATTACTCACATTCATATATATATGTTGCCCATGTCTCTATCTTTTCTTCAAGATAAACAAAACACTACAGTAGTGCCAATGTCTCACACCATGAAGCTGGGTCCAAAACTCATAAATTCCTATGTAATTTTCTTTATTTATATTTGTTTTTTACGCACATTTTGTTAAGAAACAGTAAAATGCACTTTTGTGATGCATGTATACACTTACTTTATTTTCGCCTTGGTTTTGATCATTTTTTGTTTTCAATACTTAGGCTAATTCAGGAATCAAACAAGAGATTTTATGTGTAGTGTGGTAGTTATTAATTTATTGTAGTGAATGAAACACATATACAGGTACTTGGTTGGATCTCAATTATTGTGACATTAGTATCAGTAGGAGGAGGGGTAGAATATCCTGCAATCAATTGCAGAAAGCACAGTGCAGTTCTGACAGATTTTGGTGGTGTTGGAGATGGAACAACATCCAACACTTTTGCTTTTAAATCAGCAATAACCAATCTTAGCGAGTATGTAGATGATGGAGGTGCATTACTTGTTGTTCCACCTGGGAAATGGTTAACTGGAAGCTTTAATCTCACAAGTCATTTCACTCTTTTTCTCCAAAAGGATGCTGTCATTCTTGCATCTCAGGTATATATAATATAATCACTTTCTTTTTGTTTATTTATTTACTTTTCCCTACTTTTGCAGAGAAATAACCACAGTATATGATCATTCTCATATTCTTCTTCTCTCATTTTGTTTTTATCTTTGAATGGCTATTACTTAATTATATGATGACAATGACAGGATGAATCAGAATGGCCTTCACTTCCTGTTCTACCATCTTATGGTAGAGGAAGAGATGCACCTGATGGAAGATTTAGCAGTCTCATTTTTGGAACTAACCTCACAGATGTTGTTATTACAGGTAATTTACTAATTAGGCCATTATTAGTGGTTGCTAAGTTCATTATAAAGTGGCTAAATCATATCTGAATTTGATAAGGTGAAAATGGGACCATTGATGGCCAAGGATCTTATTGGTGGAGCAAGTTCAAAAATGATGAATTGAAACTCACCAGGCCATACCTAATTGAAATTATGCACTCAGATCAAATCCAGATATCAAATCTTACTTTACTCAACTCTCCAAGCTGGTTTGTCCATCCAATTTATAGCAGGTTAGATAAAGTTTTTCTTTTCTTTTCTTTCAATTTAACCTAAGCTTTCATTCATGCTTTTTTTCTTTCTTGATGCACATTGTGTTTCACTATTCTGATCAAGCCCTATATAAACAGTAACATAATAATTCAAGGGCTGACTATTCTTGCACCAATAGACTCACCCAACACAGATGGAATAGACCCAGGTAATTAATGTTATATTACCCTTCCATTATTTACTTATGATATATCCACTGCTTGTTGGTAGAATCATGGAAAACAGAAGAGTACAGTGCATAAAAGGGTGAAGTTTATTTCAGAAAATAATGATGAATCATATATATATATGATTCATCATTATTTTCTGAAATAAACTTCACCCTTTTATGCAATAGAAAGTTCATTAGCTTTCTACTTTATTTTTATATTTTTCAACATGATTTAATCTGTAACCTAAGTAGCAGAATTCATATTACAAATTAAAAAAATATCAATTAATTGATAACTATTGCATCTTTTTTCCTTCTTGACAGATTCATGTGACAACACTAGGATTGAAGACTGCTATATTGTATCTGGTGATGATTGTATTGCAGTAAAAAGTGGTTGGGATGAGTATGGAATTAAAGTTGGAATTCCAACCCAACACCTAATCATTAGAAGGCTTACTTGTATATCTCCAGATAGTGCTATGATTGCACTTGGAAGTGAAATGTCTGGTGGAATACAAGATGTAAGAGCTGAAGATAATATAGCTATCAATACTCAATCAGCTGTTAGAATCAAAACTGCAGTTGGTAGAGGAGCATATGTTAAGGACGTTTTTGTTAAAGGAATGACCTTGAGCACCATGAAGTATGTATTTTGGATGACAGGCTCTTATGGATCTCACCCTGACCCTGATTTTGATCCCAGTGCACTTCCTCAAATCACTGGAATAAATTATAGAGATATTATTGCAGATAATGTTACATATTCAGCAAGACTTGAAGGGATTACTAATGATCCTTTCACGGGAATATGCATTTCTAATGTGACTATAGAAGTGAGTGAAAAGAAAAAGAAACTTCAATGGAATTGCACTGATATTGCTGGAGTTACAAACAGTGTCACTCCTCAGCCATGTGATTTGTTGCCACAGAATGATGGAAATGAATGTCCTTATCCAGATGACATACTTCCCATTGAGAATGTTATGTTCCAGACTTGTACCTTCTAATATTAGCAAGTCTTGTTTGATCCATGCTGTATAGTTGAGTTTTGACAAAACAAAATGAAATAATTTACACTCATGTGTATTCTTCTTATTATCATAATGTTGCATGCACATACTCATACTTATCCTCATCCTCATAACTGACACTATATATAACATTTTTTCTAAACACTACAACATTCTCATAACTTGCATGAACTGAAAATAAAACTAAATTTGGGCATCAGAGACTTATATATATATATATATATAGTCGATTCAGCATGCAGCAGTAGCTACTAGCTGATATGGTATTTTCCTAACTCACTTCCATGGTGACTATTAACTAAATAATAACAACAGACAACAAAAGAATATTTTAGACTGTGAAACCAATCTGCAAATTGCAAAGAGGCATTCACCATGAAATCCATTGAAACTGAAAGTTAAAACAGAATTTTAATTTTAATTCCAAAAGTAAAATCCATACTCAAAACCTAATATGAAGTGTAGTAGAAACTGTAAAATACATAACGAACAACTACTTTACTGTATATTATTAACATGTTTTGATAATTTGCATTTTGCAACAACAGTTGGGAAAGAAATTCGTCAGATTAAGTATTCAAAATAGTCTGAATAGATAATATGAAAGCGGATACCGGAGGCAAAAATAAAGGAAACTTTTTTTCTTTTTTCTTCTTCTAAATAGTGATGTAATTGATTCCAGCTACTAATAATCTTCGGATCATGAGAACAAATTCATACACTAATTATGGCATTCAATCCTTGTAGTAAGCAAAGAGCAGAGAAATTCCCACTTTTCATCTACTTTCCACAACATTCCTTTCTCACAGCTTTTACTATTTTAGACTAACATACTTTAGAATGTGTTTAAACTAAATTATATTTGATATATGTTAAATAACCTAAATGAGATAAAAGTGCTTTTTTAGAGTGTTACTTATTAATAAAAAAACTCAAAAATTAATGGACTGATCTTCTAACTTATTTACAATTTTTTATTTGATTCTGTATTTTTTTTTATCTCAGATGGTTTTTCTCACAACCATATCGATTTTTAACCAAGTCTAAACAATATAATTGAATTTAGAGGATCCTAATGGATGTGTCATCACCTAAATTTTGCAATACTGGGTTAGGTTTTTGTGTGTTAAATGTGTCTTTTACTCTCTTTATATAAATATTAGTCATCTAATTTTGATACTCAACTCTTGCAATGCTCATTAATTGAGGTACAGCTAGAAATGTTATAAAATTGCTAAAAAGTTTAATAATTTTCTACCTATTCATAAGAGTGTGTAGTTACAATATATGTTACTTTAAGCCACAAAAGTTAAGTTAGTGGTAATGTATAAAATAATTTACGCGAAATTATAAATTTAAATGTTGATGTTATCATTATTTAAAAAGAATAAGAAGAATACAGTGTTCATGAATAGGCAAGTTTAGTTGTTGGTAATATAAACGAAGTGATCATCATAATATAAAGCTTTTCGTGATTACTAATGTTCTCACCACAATGGTGTTGGAACAGTCAAGTTTTTTTTTTGTTTTGTAACTGAAGCTAAAAGGCTTTTGGGGTCTAGAAAAGGCTTGTGCTACCAAGAACTTCTTTAGCATAATAAAGCTTATAGAGAATATGAAGGATTATAAATCATGTTAAATTTGGGTTGACAAGGACAAATTCTGATATACTCTGAACAGTACTGTTCTAATTTCTAAGTTCGCTAAAAATATAACACGTAACATTACTAAATATATTGTTAGATCAGATTTAAAATATTATACGATGAAATTTAAAATATTTTTTGAAGTATTGAGAATATTAGTTCCTTAGTTTCTCTTTTCGAATATATATGTGACAAAATAATTTAAGAACATATTATATTGCGCTTACGTACTTAAGCCAAATTTATCTTAGATCAAACTCTAACACGAGCATCCAATTATAATAGCAAGTAACATAAGTTGATTAAATAATTGAAGTAAACTTTACCTATAATGTTAAAGTTCAAATTTTGTAATTGTGGTCCATTTTTGCAGACTTTATTCACTCCCATTAGAAGAATACTTTTGTAGACAGTTGTAATTTTAAATAAAAAAAGAGTAGATTACATTAATATACCCCAAATTTAACTTAGTTATATCTATCCCATATCCCCATGTTTAATGCATTATATTATACACACATCTCTTACAGGTATATGTAGTGTAATGTGTATATATGGTGATTTGTGTAAAGAGTGAATTTTTTTAAACTCATGTAAACAAACAATATAATAAACCAGTAAATTTCCTTGACTTGAGTTGACTTCTTTGTTTCTAATCTCTGTATTTTTCATTAAATACCTTTGAGCTGATCTTCATTACACATACATTACTTCAAGTTCAGATCTTTGTAGCTGCAGTGTCTTTGCAACCTTCTCCAACGTCACATCAATGAATGTGAGTGACAATTTGAACCTTCTCTAAGTTTTGTCTTTTTTATTCACCACTAAATGAATTCAACCCAACCCATTAGTGAAAACTTCACACTTTGTATTTTCAAATCCTTTCAATCTGGGCATTTCCTTCTTAATATCTTAGTGTATATTATTTTTGTGATTTTCATGCTTAGAGGTTAGAATTGATTAGAATCTCTTTGATTTGTTGGTCTATGACAGAAAGTAGTGCTAAAAGTGGAAATATATGATGACAAAATTAAGAAAAAGGCCATGAAGAAAGTTTCTAGTCTTTCAGGTATGGAACTTTCAATCTCTTGTAATTTCATTGCCTTCTGATGCTTATCATAATATCAAGGGCAAAATCAAAGAGAGAAAAAAACACTATACATTTGTGTAACAGCAACCACATATAGAACTTTAAACCATCCTTATCCAATGTTGTACTATTTAGGGTGATTTATTTTTTGCAGGAGTTGAGTCAGTGAGTGTGGACTTGAAGAACCAGAAATTGACCTTAACAGGAGACATTGACCCTGTGGTTATTGTGGGCAAGCTGAGGAAGCTGTGTCTTACTGAGATACTCTCTGTTGGACCAGCCCAAGAGGAGGAGAAGAAGAAGAATAAGGAGCCTAAGAAAGATGAGAAAAAGAATCCAGAAGTCAAGAAAAATGATCAACAAGAGAATTTGGCTCATATTGTCAAGGCCTATGAAACCTATCATTATAATCAGATGAGACAACCACCTTACTATTACACAAGTGTGGAAGAGAATCCTAATGCATGTTCCATCTGCTAAGTTTTTAGAACATCATAGCAAAATAAATGATATGTATGGTTGTTCAAAAGTTTATGTATGTGCATTTGGATTCTCCATTTTCTTTTCCCCTATTCCTTGTTAATTGATGTTGTTGCTGTTAATGAGATCTACCTATATAAAGTGTTGTGATGTACTTGATAGAATGATATAAAGTTGTGTGAATGCTGAAATGCCAGTCGAATGTTATGAAGTTGGGAGATAAAAATGTATGATTGATAAGCTATTTTTCTTTTCTAAACTTAGAATTATTTGATAAAATTAGATGATAAAAATATATGATGTAAAAGGCATATATATGAGCATTTGACTCATCAAGAATCACTCTACATAACTTCTCAAACTATGCTTTCTATGTTCCAATTTTTCGTGTTATAAATTTCCTTGACCAAATAGGGTTACTAAATTATTTTTGATCAAATAAGTAACATATAAATCATTGATGATTGTTGCAAAGTGCACACTAAATACATATCTAAAATATTCATCATTAGTTTTATGCATGCTAACTTAAATTTTAAGCACTTAATAAGAAAATGATGGGATGGCATAGGAGCTTCAAACCCCTTGAGGGAATGAACCAAATGGTCTTGGTCCTACAAATATTCTAATGCCATTGCCTTTTAGCAAGTTTTATGACACTGGTTTCCATGTTGAATCCAAACTGTCTATGATAATATTTAAAATCTCAAACTAAAATTTAAAATTAATTTAACGTTATCATAGTAGCTTAACCAGTTTTTTGGTATAATCAAAATCTCATACATCACAGCTTCCTCAAAAGATCCAAGGTTAAATTAGGTGCAAGTTGTAAGATATAGACAGTTCAATAATACAGAACAAACGAAGAAGCACATGGATGCATCAAAACTCGGCATTAATATAATAGTTTTGTCAATGTGAAAACAATATGATATGATATTGAAACATATGTAACTATTTTTTTTTTACATAATAGAACTATTTTAATTGATAGGTATTATTAAGGGTTAGATTAGTTGGGATCTGTGTGGGTTAATGCTTTATTTTAATGCATGAATCGAAAAGATTCCTAATAATCAAGATGTTTAGGTAGATAGTATAGTGAGATCATCATCGAAGACACTGAATGGTTGACTTGCTTCATAAACTACAGTCTCACATTAATTTAAGTAATTAGACCCTTGTTACAAAAACCACTTCTCATGTGTACCTGACAGTTGGTCAATTCCAGCTACTCAACTAATAGGTTTTGTATTAAAATTTGAAATACAACTTCATTGGTTTAAGCCTAAAACTAGTGACTTAGATTATTCGAGTCAATCAAAAAAATATTTCTTTAAAAATAGCCAAAACAACAACATTTTATTTATTTTTTACAGTTGTATTTGATAAATACAATTTTGACTAACAAATTTACTCATTAGTTTAGTGGATATTGAATTATGTACCTCTACCTTTTATTATGTAAAACGATAACCACTAGACCAATGATTGAATTTCTTATTAATGAATAAAAATATTTATCCAATAAATTCTTAATTATCTACATATAAACTATTTTCTGATATATTTATTAAATCATTAAAATTATTATATAACTTACCAATTTAGAGAATAAATTATCTTATTATTATAATAGAAGATAACTTAGCTCATTAAATTATTTTATTGTTTAATATGTGTTTTATTTTTTATATTGTTATAAAAAGAAAAAAATAAGACATATATTAAATAATAAGTAAATATGAGGGAATGAATATCACTTACCCTATTTTTATGACTAGTTGTGTTTATCCAATAAAAAGTAAGAATTAATTAAAAAAGTCATAAAAATAAAAAGTAACATTATGATTGGGTTAGAAACAGAGACATTTTTTAGCACGTGTTAGGAGATGAGGTTAATTTGTTTTTAAGTTGACCTAGAAATATTGAGCAGACATAACATAAGTGGTGGCATTTTCCTATAACCTATTAACATAAGTGGTGGCATTTTCTTATAGGAAATTTTGACTCAACAACCACTATACACTTTCCTATAACCTATTAACCTCGGATATTTTGTCATTGATCAATGGCTTCTTCTCCTGTCTTCATATCCACTGAGAGCTTATGCTCAATCCTCACCCATCAAACTCTCATTCATCACTTCCAATCCAATCTCCCCAAACTCTCTACTTTGCTCTATTCCCCTATTCGTCAACACTATTCTCTCTCTCCTTCTTCCTCTCTTCTCCTTATGCCTTCTTGGTCTTCTTCCCCTTCTTTCCCTTACATTGGTGTCAAGCTTGTTACTCATTTCCCTCTTAACTCTTCTCTCAATCTCCCTGGTGTTCAAGGAAGCTATGTCCTTTTTAGTTCCACCACTGGACAAACTATTGCTACCATGGATTCCACTCAACTCACCCTTTATAGAACCTCATGTGTTTCTGGATTGGCTTCTACTTACTTGGCTAGAGATGATAGCCAAGTTCTTGTTATGGTTGGTGCTGGTGCCATGGCTCCTCATTTGATTAGAGCTCATCTTTCAGCCAGACCCAGTTTGAGAAAAGTTATAATTTGGAACAGGACAGTGGAAAAGGCAAGAACTTTGGCACAGAAACTCAGAGAAAGTCATGGGTTTGAAGGGTTGGATTTTGAGGGTAGTGGTGAGAATTTGGATGAGGTTGTTGGACTTGGGGACATTGTAAGTTGTGCCACTAATTCTGAGACACCTCTTGTTAAAGGTGAGAAGTTGAAGGCTGGTGCTCATTTGGATTTGGTGGGTTCCTTCAAGCATTCAATGAAGGAATGTGATGATGAAGCCATAAGAAGGGGAAGGGTCTTTGTGGATAATGAGGCTGCCCTAGAAGAAGCAGGGGAGCTAGTTGGTGCTTTTGAAAGAGGAGTGATCAAGAAAGCTGAAATTGTAGGGAATTTGATTGAACTTGTTAAAGGAGACAAGGTTGGGAGAAGCAGTGTAGAGGAAATAACTGTGTTCAAGTCAGTTGGTTCTGCTGTTGTAGATATGCTTGCAGCACAATTGGTGTATGAGACTTACACAAGGAGCTGAGTACTACTATCTCAGTGTAGTTTATGCTAAATATTTCAATAAGATTATGGAGTTATGCACTCCTACAGCTTTCAATAATAGTTTGACAATATCCTTGACTGATGGTAGTTTTTAAATTTTACTAAGTTCAAATGATCATGTCTATTTGATAATGTTAGTATTGTTGTTTCCATTAAGAGCTAGCTTTATCAAATGAAATTACTGATATAGTGATATGATTATAATATAAATCTCAGTGCAATACCACTGAACACTTTATGTCTATTTGAACTTGTTATAACATGAATATTTTGTCTTAATTGAGGGGAAAGTGGGCACATGTTATTGACAAATAAGGCATTGTAGCTGTCATGTTATGCCTTACATCATTCCATTTGGTAAACATTTTCATAAGATAGACAGAATTGGCATATGACAGTAGTGAAATCATCATGAAAGGCAAAATGAATCTACCATGTGAACAATCTTTTCTATGAGGGTTTAATAAAGAATAGCTCACTATTGGTTTGTATTTTGGGATTAACATATTTCCTAATATCCATTAGCTAATGTCTAATCATTAAACATGTCACAACCCACTATAGATGTGAAACTCTAAAGAGGTTTTGTAATTAGTCCACCCAAAAACCCTTAGTCTTCAGTGTGCTGCAGATTCACTTTTGCTTTGGATCATTTTATCAAAATCCTATATATGGGGTTGATTTCATCATTAGGCTTATTACCACATACTTAAGTTTAGACCTCTTATACCAATATCAATACAAGTTGATATATCCTGATTGATTTAATGATGATGATGATAATGATAATTATCAAGAATTTAAATTATATTCTTTTGCAAAATTTTAGATAATTTTGAGAGAACTTTTATTTATATCTTTTTTTATTATGAAAATTTTACATTTAGATTGATTGGGTATAATGAAGGAGTGATTGGTTGAGGTATGACATGTTTGCTTCTGATTGAGCTAGAACTTGAGATCAAGTGTTGCATATATAGAAAATTCTCATTGAAAAAGCTAGACCTATGTAGGACCAATCTTCATTTTTAATTTCATACTATATTGTATATGCATAATTTTGTTCATAGTAAAACAACATTATGAATAATATGTCCTGGATTCTGTGTTGGTGATTTGAAATCAATTCTACTTGTTGATGGGCCTGAGTAACAAGGGAATGTAATGTAGCTCTACTTTCTCTGTTTTAATTTCCCTATTCATTCAAGCTAGAGTTCTGTTTTTCTTTCCATTATATCTTCATACCTATAGTTTTTTAAAATGTCTTCTGATATTCATTTCACACATATTAAACAATAATTATTGATTAATCACCATACAGAAATACTACTGCATATACAACTCACTTTCTTCATGTATAGCCTTTTAATTATGCAAAACCATACAATAATTTCTTATTTAATAAAATACTTATCAACTATCAAACTAATTTTAATTTTGATTTTCTTACCCTTGTAAAAAAATGGAGGCTGTCCAGTATTATGATACATCATTCCTTCCAATTTTCTAGTTAACTAAATGATGGGATACACTTGACACACTATTTTTATACAAGTATATTGAGAATGTCACTGTGTGGAGTTTTTTAAATACATCATCATTAAAAATTAAATCAGTTTTTAATATATATGGTGCAACATCCAAAAGAAGTAAATTATATGAACTAAAATGAAAATTAAAAAAACAGAGACATGTTTAAGCCTTTTATTATTAATTATATCAAAAGTCCTTATGGTGTTTATCATGGATGAAAGGTGACGGTGAGCTAAGTCATGTTCAATGAACTTCCCATCATTATAATATTTATACACGGTTAATATAAAGATTTTACATGCTCACTATATTATCCATTCTTCATTCAAATTATTTTATTTACATAGTCAATAATAATCAAATATAAATGAGAGATGATATAATGACAACATATAAAACTTATACATGTGGTAAGTGAATACTTTTTTTCATAAAAATTTGTCATTATGTAGTTATAGAACAAAATAAGTTTGAGTAGAGGATAAGATTAGATGTGATTATAATAATCTATGAGGGATTAGAATGAATAACATTATAACTTGAAAAAAAGTAATGACAATGAAGATATAGTGAGAGGTTTGGCGTGATAGGGATGTTACCCGATTGGAATGAAAACACAAAGGATTGAAAGAAACATATCTTTTGTGTATTTGAATTAATTATACTCCAAGTCCGTAATATAAACATTTTTTTAGATGTACTTTAGAGTAGCTCATATTAATGCAAATATAGAGGCTATCAAGTTGGAAGTGGAATATGGCAGTGGTTCTGGATGGCGTCTTGAGCCAGCATCTTTACTAATATAAACATTTTAATACTTTTTGTTTTTAATTTTATTTACTTATTTATGATTGGTTTGAGATATAAAATGAGTAACTTTTTGTGACAGTTGATCCCGATCATAAGGGTTTAGTACTATTCTCTCACGTTGTGAAATGTAACTGAGAATGAAAGTGACATATTGTACCGAATGAGTAAGTTCACGGGACAGCAGAGAAAGAAGAACCCGTGAACATTAAAACTAAAGTGCATAGGCAGAACAACTTAGCCTAGGGACAAAATCCCTCTCATGATGATGGAGACAGCTTTGGATTCTTCCCTCACTTTGTAAGAAAAACCCGTGACCCAACAACAAAGTTAAACAAATTGAACAATTAAATAAGCCTAGACATATCTATGTGCTTTTCTTGATACATAATTCAATTGAAGCCCACCTTATAATTCAGCTATCTATATCACGAATTATTAATCCTCCCCTACCCATTTTGCATGTGACCAAAATAATGTCCTTGTTGGTCATAAAATTGTGATTGTGTTTAATGTTGTAAATGTAGTACAAGTAATTGTGAATTTGTGATGAGAATCAAAATTACTACAGATAACATAATGCCTCACAAGAAAACTTTGTTATGGGCAAGACATAAGGTAACATGTTTCTAACATCTTTTTTAAGACACAAATTTTACACTAGAACACTCAATTTATAACAGCATTTTGAAGGCATGATTTCTCTCAATATCATAGTTCCTAAAATATGAAATGTCACATTCTTAAGTACATCTTGTCCACTTGTATATAACTCAAGAAAATGAAATCTTTATCCAAATTATGGAGGTAGAAGAAGAGGAACAACATACATCCAAAGAAGAAGTGAGAAGAGCAATTCAGAAAAAAGGGACATAAAGAGTCAACTTCATTATCATATCTATAAAATGAACAGTTTTTGGTGGCAGGATTTTGTGATTATATGCTTTATAGCAATCAGAAGAATCAAGACCAGTTCATACAATAGGATCACAAATGAAGAAGAAATTAATAATTAAAATGTGCTTAGCATTTATTCATCAACCTTTGATCATTTCTCATTCTTCTTTCATCTTTTGGATCTTGAAACCCTTCTAAGCAAAACCAAGAAGCAAAGCACACGATATAACACAAAGAAGCCAATCAAGAAATACACGTTGCTCCATCTATCTCCCACGCTTAGCCCTCTATTTTGTAACACCTCAGCACCCGTAACCATGCAAAGCTGGTTATTTTCTTGGTACCACATGAAACACCTTGTAACTAAGCAAGAATACTCATTGATAAGAAGAGCATCAAGAGCATATTTATACATAGACAAGAAATGCATGAAGAGCCAGTATTTTGGTAAGCTATCCTTTGAGATAAAATAGCCAGAGAAGAGAAAAAATGCTGCAAGAAGCATAGTCAAGAGTGAAGTTCCAGCAATGTAGTTTGGAGCAAGAGAACTCAAAAATAGGACAAAAGAGTTTGCCATAAGAACTATGACCCATATGACCAAAACAAAATAAGAAAAAGATAACCAAGAAGCACATAGACCAACTAAGAAGTAGACTGGTATAGAGTATATAACAGCAACTACTAATAAATATGGCAAGAAAACAAGTGTGTTTGCAATGAGATGAGATGATAACCTATAAACCCCACTTGAAGTTTCTCTTAACAAGATTGGCCTTTCATTAATGAAGATTGGAAGTGTTTCAGTTGTGGAAGATAGGAGGAATGTGAGAGTGAATGCAAAGAGACCAAACCTTTTCTCAATGCCTTCCTTATCATAACCTATGTTGATGTAAATTGTTCCTAAAACAAGACCCACTAGAAGTGCCTCTAATGTGTTAGTCAAAAGGAGTTGCCTAGTTCTGAAAATGATCTTCCAAAACCTGCTATAAAGAGTGCATATTTCATGGATCCTAGAACTCTTGTACCGGATCTCTCTCATAGTATTAGTAGTAATAATAGTCTTAGTTCCACTATTATGATCAGATAGAGAAGTTGTAGAACTTTCTGGAGAATCAGGAATGCTTGGTGGAGTAATTGGTTTAAGCTCATTTAGTTGGTTTAATATTTCCATGGCATATTCCAAGGCATTGAGTTGATGAGGTACAATGAAGCCATTTGAGTGCAAGAATGATTGAAGTGAAGCAAGGCTTCCATGATGAACCACTGTCCCTTTTGATAACAGCAAGATCCTGTCAATGCAAGAGAGGATCTTGAAGCTTGGTTGGTGAATGGAAAGAATAATTGTCCTGTGACGAGAAACACAAGTTGACTTCAGAATCTGCATGACTTTGAACGCAGAGGTGCTGTCAAGTCCAGAAGTTGGTTCATCAAGGAGCAACACTGCTGGATCATGAAGGAGACTAAGTCCTATAGAGACCCTTCTTCGTTCTCCACCTGATAATAATAGAGTTTATAGAAGGAATATTTTCATTACTAGAGAGTATATATTTTCTAAACAATCAAAATTCTGGATCAATGAAGAAGAAACAATATCACTATTTTTGTTGAATAATATACAAAAGTGGGTACCTGATAAGCCATGACCGAGTCTTGTGTTAGCCAAATGGGTTAGTCTAAGTTCACTGAGAAGAGAGGAAACAATGATAGAAATATCACATGTCTTATAAGGCTTGAGAAGGCATGCAGAAAAAGTAAAAGTCTCAGAAACAGTGAGCAAAGGGAGGCATGCATCGTGTTGAGGGACATATGCTGAGAGTTTTCTGAAGGTGGAGGGGTTCAAAGGGGAAGAGTTAAGGGAAAGAGTCCCAGTTGAGGGTAATGTCCTAGCAGATAGAATATCTAGAAGGGTAGATTTTCCAGCACCACTAGGACCAACAATGGCAAGGATTTGAGAAGGGTAAGCAGTGAGGGAAACATCTTTGAGAATGTAGGAAGGTGGAGTTGTTGTGCAATGTTTGAAGAGAAAGAGTGGTGCAATATTATTAATAAGGGAAGTGTTAGTGGAAGTTGATTTTGTGTAGGAGATTGAAGTAGCTGTTAGTTTGTATGTTTTATGCGGTTGTTGTGGTGGCGGCTCTGCCATGGAGAAGGTGGCGGAAGAGAGGATTTCGACTGAAAATTGTGTTGGATGTTGTAACAATGATCGTTTCCATGTATTCAAGAGTATAATGTTTGTGGGCGATAATAATAATAATAATAAGAGAGAGGAAGCAAAAAAGAATTAAATAAAGCAATTTGCCTTTTGGTGCTTGGATTATGTCACAAATATTTTAATAATAGAATTAAGAGGAAGGAAACTAAAGAAGTATTAGAGTGGTTTACTTAAGGGAAAATTACACTTAGAAACTATGTGTTTAAACTTAAATACCCTTGTATTCAATTTTAGTAAAAAGTTCAACACTTCCCTCGAAATTTAGGTCTTTAGTTATTGCTATACTTATATAGATCCTAGTGTTGTTTATGTAAGAAATATAATATGTAAATAACATTATTGTAAATGTCTTAAAATATATATTTTTGATTTACTATTTAATAAGTGATATAAGAGTGATGCAATAAAAATAATATGTCAATAATATTATTGAATACTAATTGATCCGATCTGTATAAAAATAAATAAAAAACATAATTGGTCATGCATTTTTTCAATAATCATTGTTAAAGTGTCATACAATAATTAAGAGAATTCAGGTCAAGGCATGAAAAAATATTGAAAAAAAGACTTGATGTCATTTAAATGATGATTTCTTAATATCTATCGATCAACAATTACTGGAGTTGGGAACAGATTGAAAGTTAATAAAGTAGGTTTTTAATTAGAATTTATTCACGAGCATAGTATTATGATTCAGCAATCACATTATATTCACAATTCATGCCCATTTTTTTGTCTGTTTATGTGCTCTAACATCTCATGTATGTGTTAGTTTGTGAAACACACCTGAACAATTTTGTTCTTTTTATTTTGGTGAAGGAATAAATTATTTATTGCACTTCACGACGATCACAGCCTCGTCCGTGACTCAATGTCCAAAACCTATATTGTGAGTAGGACAGACTGACCAAACGTTTTTTATTTGGATAGTTTATATCATTGTTTCGGGAATGATTTAAATATTTGTTGAGCTACTCCTCCTATAGTCAATTGGTTTTGAGATTGAACCTTAGTATGGTATTACAACCAGAGCTCAACTTCTTTTCGGTTGTCATAGGCTAAAAGATGTCCTTTGTTATGGATCAAAGATGACTCTTCGCTTGGTCCGGCAAACTTATATGGTGAGACATGTGAAAAGTAAGTTACACATCGTCTACCTTATTGTCTCATGAATAATTTAAATATATGTTGGACTATTTATCTCATAACCAATTGGTTTTGAGATAGAACATTGATGATAATATATTTTCAACAAAAATTGTAGTATAAACACTATACGAACACTGAAATTAAGAATTTATTGGTCTGCACAATTTTAAATTTTGCTAAGCTGTGATGTCGTATCTACAATATTCTATAAAATTTAAGGGTATTTTTGGTGAGTGTTGAATTTGATTGTTATAAGATAGAAAGGCCTTGAAGCTCATGTCAATGTGGTTGGGGTGGAGTTGAACTTTTGGGTATGAAGGTGACAAATATATACAATTAAATATGAGGTCCATAAACGATTAGATCCTTAATATGTTTAGGCTTTGTGAAACTATCAATCCTTTTTGTTCTTCTAGGACTAACAATGAAGCCCAAATTGATTGGGTTTTCTTGACTATAAAAGGTGTAATTAGTTAATTATCAAATTAGTATAATTAATTTTTACTCACTTCATTAATATGTAATTTTTTAACACTTCAACCAAAAAGAATTGAAAAAGCTGATATATTATACCAAATAAAGAAAGAAAATAATTGTAATATATATGCATTGATAGTGGAAATATTTATATATAGATAGTACATCATTCATTTCCATTACTTTTATTTAAAAGACAATCAATGAATGATATAATAATAATGTAAAAACTCTTACATTATCATTGTATACATTTTTTTCTCAAAAAAATATATAAGTAAAGAGTGACTATATTTATGAACCAAATCCTTTATCAACATATACTAAATGTAAGTACACACATTATCCATTATTAGTATCCCATAGTTATTTATTTAAATATATTGATTGTGTGTAAAAAGCTTTACATCAAAAAGTAAATAAATATTATATTCTTTGAATATTTAAAGTTATATAGATTATTTTGAGGATGCAATACACATTTTTTTATAAAATAATTTGAAGGGAAAAATGAACTTATTTTTTAGAGACATTGTTCCCCTTTCTACTACACTATTCTTTATAGTTTAACCTCACAAGTCTCAATGTCACTCCTATTCATGTATCCATCCAAATCATGATGCAACGATTACATTTCATCATGCAATCACAACCACTGAAATCGAATTCACCATTTTTCAATACTGATCTAACGGTCTACCTTGTTGTTTATTTTCCAACCACTTCCATTCTAATTATTGAAGGAACATCAACCCCAAACACCATCATAACACTCTAAACAATGTCCCATTTTTCTTAGGTGGGATAGGGTTCTATTGAAACACAAAATTAAGAAAAATGATCATTGTTCCACTATAAACACTCTTATTGTTCACTTCAAAGAAAAGTAATTTTAAACATCATTATTCTCTTAGTTTTTTGACACTTAAACTTCAGAAAATGAATATTCCTTTTAATCAAATACTTGTTTGCACCATGGACTATGTCAACATATATATTAAATCCATCATGATTTCTTACTTAGACACATGCAATTGTGACTTCTGGAACAATTTTCTCTCTCCTTATTTTAGAAGATTACCGAATACTAATAATGAACAAGAAGATTCAATGAACTAAAAGCATTAAATTCAATTCCCAAACACATTGTCTCCTTAGAATGCGATTATCCCAAACAAGAAAGTAGATATTGGAAAATGGATTCACATGAATTTAATCCCATGCATCCATAATGCCTTGATGTAAATGGCACTATGCAACACCTTACTACACAGAGATCATATAGGAAACATAGAAAATCTACCATTCTTGGAGGACAAAATGGTGTTGGGTCGCTGTTTATTTAGTGTTTCTGGGTGCATTGCACATTCTCTCCTCAAATTTTAAGAGAACCTACACCTTATATATTACACAATTCTTAAATCTTAACTAACACTATGTTTGTTAAATTGGTACAGTTAACTTCACTTTAGGATTAGTTTGGGAGTTATATTTTTTAAGGAAATTGAAAACCTAAGAATCATGAAATACACTTATAAGATAACTTTTAAATCTTCAATTTCTCGTCCTTCCTTCTGAAATTAAACTCTCAAACTGACCTTTAGTATTTGTTTCTTATTCCGCGAGTTTGGAGTAGACCATGAAGGATCTAATGATCACCACACATAAAGCTTTTGTTTTTCCTTGTTTATTTATAAACGTTGACCCATCATATTCATACTTTTCTTTTTGAGACCAACCATTCTATATATTATTTTCCCAATTCCGTCAAATAAAACATACACGCATCAGAAATTGAAGGTTTCTATTGATTTATTTAATAAACCTAGATATTGGTCGACCATCGTAAAATTTAATTAATTAAATTACAAAAATTAAGTCTCAAATCTTCTAATTTAATTCATAATTTATTTTAACTCTTGGAATTAATCCTTCATATAATCTTTATTAATTGACTAAAGGATGTCATATACAAATGCATGTAATACTAATTAATGTGACAAAAGGGTCATTCATACTCAGATTTTCTTGCTACTTAACTTAGATTGTACTGCAATGTGGTAGTATTTTAATTATACAGTTATCGTATTAAAAATAGTATTTAATATACATATATTATAATTTAAGTTCAAAGGTTTGTTCAAACAACATTTAATATCATATTAACTTCGAACTTATAGTTGGACTCTGATTCAAAATAACTTTATCAATAATTAGAATCAGATAAATGATAAATCTTACCCGACTCATGCTCACTCATTGAATAGACGAAAGTGACTTGTAAGCTAAATCTTCAACTGTGGCGCTCCTTGAAATTTGCATTGGTATGGAGAGCCACGTTTCTTGATTTTTGGCATGGTTCTCCTCCTTATAATTATAAGCCTTTAGAATATTGGAGATGCTTGTACACGACAAGAACCCAATTATAGTCCTCAAATCCTTTTATTGGGCTCTATCATGCAACTACAAAAAAGTCTTTTTCCCACCAACTAACTATACATTTCAAATTTCAAAATCTCAAAATCTCAAATCATCCCATCTCCATAATGTATCAGATTTTGCAGTGTAACCAATCATGCCATAGCTTTATGTTCTGTAGTAGTTGTGTACGCATTCTAATTTGTTGCATACACAAATGCATATTTTTAAACCCATTATTACTGGCACATTTTGCAACTTAGTCCATAATGAAAAATAACCATTTATTCTGAAACATTCGATGACTTTGTAAGAATAGGTTAGTCCAGGATTTCAACCAAATGATGAGTAATATGTTTGGTTCAAGCAAACAGTTCATGACATAAACATACAGTAATTTAGACAAGGTCTAACATAATTCATTTCCACTCTTGTTAGCATGTGCTTTAATTCATATAATTTCATATTTCTAGTATCTTTATTATTTAATTAAAATTAAGCTCATATTTTTGGACTTGTTTCTCTAATTCTAATGGACAAGTAAATATGAAATAAATATCTTTTTGGGAACATGAAGTCATTTAATTGAAGTTATGAAGTCACCGACAATCAGTAATGACGTCTTTTATTTAAAAAATTATATTATTCTATATGTTATTAGTAGTGATTGGTGAAGAAAATATTTAAAGTATTAAATTTTTAACTTAAATATATTTTTATAATTAATGATATTATATAAAGTAATACATTTTTTTGGGAATAAAAGAGGTATTTCCCATCAATATTGTCCACCCTTTATTTTCATTATTTCATAATTAATGGGACAGTAATTTCTATAACCTACCAAATCTATGCCTATCCAACCCTCCCATTTTTTCTTTTGGTTTCCATTCACATTGATCTATGTTCTATTATCTAAAATAATGTATTGGAGTACGTAGTATATAGTTGCCCAATGAAAATCACATGCCCTACTTTGATGTTATAATTATGTTTCAATTTAATTAAAAGTTGTCATCAAATTAAAAACAAAAATTATAAGAAAAAGAAAATATTTTGTTTATATTATTTCATGGGATTTAATTAATTTGAGGACATGAATTTTTTTGTTAAGAGAATCTTTATTCATAACTGATACCATCATTCTTGATGCATAGTTTGCACTCTGGTTGTGTAGGCCACTATTTTATATGAAATGCCTTTAACACATCATTACTCTTTGCTTACTTTCCATTTTGTGTTTTATAGTTTAAGCTTGTTTGAGAAACATATAAATCAATAATAAACATATTCAACAGGTGATTTCCTTTTAAATTTATCTATATTTTTATACTATATATAAAGTCAAGACTTGAAATAACTACCACCATGATTCTATTTTTTTATTTTACCCTTAATATTTTTTATTTCTAAAGTAAAACTATAGAAATAATAAAAAACCCATAAACTGCTTTTAATAGGCATCATCTCTAAAAACAAAGTGAACATGAAAAATAGTATCCAGGTTCAAGTTATGTCAATCCTTTCATGCATTTTAATTTGATAGCAATCTAATAAAGAATAGCTAAGAAATGTAACATGAAATAAATTGCATGGTGCAAATTGCAAAACCCACATACATATAAAGTACAACTTAGATTGTTTCTCCATAATGGTCCATCATCAATTTACACTGACCAGAACGGGAACTTAGTAGCAAACAAAACTAATTATCATACCTAGATACCATAAAAGTAGTCACATCCCTATTTTTTTATTTTTTTCTTACAATTTTTCATTTTCTTTACAAAACAGAAAATTACTTCCTTTTTCTGCTATTCAAACTCTCTTTAGTTCAATCAAATCCCCTTTTCTGCTTCAAAATACAAGTAGCATAAGTACAATACATTAGATGTTTGCCTCATTTTCATCATGGAAAGATGATCTCACAGAATGCACAGTGGAGTCTATAGAATCTGAAACAAAATAGACAAAAAGATTGTATTAGAAACTATAAGAACAAAATTTCATTACAAGTGTCACACATTTTAACATTACTATTTCTTGAGAGTAAATTTACACTTTAGTCCTTCCATCATTTACTTTTACCAGGATTATTTATTAATCTCTAATAGAAAGTTTGAGAGTCATCTCATCTTATAAGTGTGTTTTATGACTACGAAACTTTTCTCTTTCATTTCTCCCACTCCAAAATCTAACTCTCAAGCAAACCTAAAAGATTTTAATTTTGGAGAGGCTCACCTCTAGAGTTGAAGGATCTCTTGCAGTGAAGAATGGCACTTTGGATTCCATCATTTTGCTGCAGCAATGTATCATCACTCCTGTTCGCCGGAGAATCTATTCCGACCACCGTTGACGCCGACCTACTCTTACCCAGATGCTTAGAAGCTCCTCTAATCCCTGCCGGAAAACTCCCCTTCTTTGAAGAAACAGAGCTCCCCAGTGGTGATGACAATGGCGAAGCCATTGAAGCAGCTTCACCAGGGAACTTCATCTTTGAAACTTTAACATAGAGAGGCTTAATCAGCTTGAGATATTTATGAACCACATCCTTTGAAATCCGCTCTGCTTTGGGTTCTGCTTTGGTTTTCAAACTTCCTGTGCTGTTAACTCTGCTAAGTGTTGGAGAACATTGAATGTTGGGTTTCAGTTTAATAGTTTGAAGTTGTTGTTGTTGTGTTTTATGTGGTGTGATTCGGTTCTTAAAAGTGAAGAGTCTGAAGCTAGGAGGTGATTTGAGAAGAGCAATGGGGGAATGAGGCTTAGATATTGGCTCAATAGGAAGAACTTTTCTTTTGGAAATTGGTTCGTTTAAAGAAAAGGGTGTTGTTTTTTCACTTTTATGTGTAGGGCTTTTGGTTGGTAATGTGGTTTTGTGATGAAGAGTGAGCTCCAAGTCGAAGAAGGAGTCTTCTTCTTCTTCTTCTTCTTCTTCTTCGGTGTCTGTTTCGACAACAATATCAGGAACTGTTGTTGTAGTGGTTGTGGTCATTGTGCTATTTCTCCAGAACTTGAGGAAGTTAAGAGCATCCATGGTAGAGAGAGAGAGAGAGAGAGAGAGAGAGAGAGATGAGGTGGAAGAAAAGGGTGGTTTAGTTTTGGGTTATATAGGAAGTGATTCACTGAAGGTGAATGAGCAAACTTAAAAGAGAGAGGAGTGTTTCACTTTTTCACTTCGTTTTATGAAACCATTGAATATGGTCTTTCTTTGGGAATCAGAGAGAGAGGGAGGGGTTTAGCTTTTCCTTTCTTTTTCAACTTTTTCAACTTTTTTTGTTTTTATTTTTGGGCTGTGTTATTTTAATTATGTTCTTGTAATAATAGTAATGTAGTAATTATGTAATTGATGCTAACGTAATTTTGTTATAAAGCTAAGATTGGTAACTTCTAAGTGCAAATTACTAAGTAAAACAAAATAGGACTCATTTTAAAAAATTGAAGATTTATCTGTTTATAATTGGACAATAGATTGAAGGCAGAGAATAGTAGTGTGGGTCATGCAGTAGTTTCAGACTATAGATGCAAATGCCACAGATGGTGATAGGAAACTTCCAAAAAGGGGCCAGAGGGAAAGGAAAAGAAGAGAAAAAGAAAGAAAACGAAAGAAAGAAATGTTCATAAAAAAGAGAGAAAGGCAAAGCAGAGAAAAACGTAATGTCTATCTATCTTTGCAGAAAAAGAACATGTTTGAGTCAGAAAATTGTGTCCTTTTACAAGGTAAAGCCACTGGGTACAAAGATGGGGCACGCATGTTATGTTGCTTTTAGTATATAACTACGCCTTATTTTGAAGGGGTCCAAGTTCTTGTGCCTTTCAATCACCACAAGGGTCCAAATCTTTGCTACAAAAGGTTTGACTTGTTCATTTGGTTTACTTATTTTTGCACTCTACCTAGTCATACATTTTTTATGGGTTATAAAATGCATGCAAAAAACCATATAAATTGAGAGGGAAAATCATACAATATCCAAAAGAAGATTATAAAATAAACGCCCATCCTTTGGATTCTACCAAACAATGATAATGAATATATATTTTTTCTCTAAAATTAGAAGGAATAGTGAATACTTTATTTTTAATGAATTGCATGTCCCTCTCAAGGTATAATAACACCATTCCTCATTTCCTTGAGTACTAGTGTCTTACATTTGAGTTCTCTTAATTAGATAATGAATAAATTGTCTCATACCAATGATAATAAAATAAAAATAAAAATAATAATAAATATTTAAATTTTTTAATTAACATAACATGTTTTTTGGGACATTACTTATAGAACCCGAAACCAACCTCTGAATACCCTTATCCTTAAACTATGCTCAACTGTTTTTGAACATATTTCTAAACCAAGTTGAAAAACCCAGCCAATGAAGCAATGTTCCAATGCTAGTTGGGGTTATTAGTTGTTGAATAACTACTATTCAATAAAATCAAACACAAGTTCAGGCCCATATTAAAAGAAAATTAACGTATCTAGCTGATCTGAGATTACTATTAGAAAACATTGTCCTCAACATCAATGATCAATCATTAATTAAGATAGGAAATAAAAAGTGTATTCTTAGAAAGTGAAAGGTGTAAGAGATATACAATCAACAAATAATGTTTTTGGCATAATAAAAGAACAAGAAAAGGATAAGACAAATTTTAATGCATGCATGGGCCTGAACTGTTTCTCCTAAGATAGATGATTAACCTATTAAAAGCTGCATGATGTGTGTTTTTGGGAAAAATGCTGATCTAGTGTAGGTTGGAATATTGTGTGGTCCTGAATATCGATCTCAAAATGTTTCAATTTATTTCCTTAAGATTCTCCTCTAGTGGATGCTAGATATACATAATTTTATCATGTAAAAAGTTTGCTCTTCAGATTTAAACATATGGTTTTTGGTTCATAGGACAAACAATTTTGTTATTTGTATTGGAACACTATTTGGATTTTGGATATATACTATATACTAACAAACCATTATATCTAGTAGGATATGTGCTAAAATCATGAAGATGATTAATTAGTTTCTTAAAACCATTAATTTGTTTTAGTATTTCTCCTTTTTGATAAACTCTAGCCCATTTTAAAAGGGATCATGTCTGGTTTATGCCTTCCACGATATGAGATTGATTCCCTTTCCTTCGGCACAATTTGTTGCTCAGTCCACGAAGATTGTATATATTATTTTAAGCTAAGGTATGTTTGATATATGATTATTAAATGATCATAATATATAACATCTTGTTTTGTTTTATTCCTTGATTTCTCTGTGTTAGTTAATTTTTATTTATCATAAGCAAACAACGACATTGTATATCTCCATTTTCTGTCTCTATTAGGACCATAGCTAAGAAATGAATTAATTGGGCAAATGATTCCCTACAGAAATTTATCTCCCTCGTGGGGTCTCCATGTTTCATTCTAGTGAAGTTTTGTGTGGTTTTCTGCACCAAACTAAAACAAGAAAGCTAAGTATAATCTCACCTAGCAATGTATAGTGGTTCATATTGGAGAAGTTCTATAGTAGAGATATTAATCAAGACATAACAAGTATTATAGTTAATTATTAAATTGTCCCACCTTAAGGATCTTAATTGATGTCATGGCTTGTCAAATTTACTCAATTTCATAGCACTGAAATGCTAGGGGAGTTATCATTGGGAAGTTAGGATAAGAAATTATGCTTTCTTTAATGAGAGATTAATGCAAATTGGGTGGTACGTTTCAGATGAATAGCCCAAGTTCATGACCAGTCGAACCTGCTTCAAGTGGTATATACTTGATTTTGTAAGGTCTTGAATTCGAGTCTTGTGAATAAAAAAAACATTACTAGGAGAATTAGCCACATGTACTTGTGAATATTCCCGACTCGAATAAGATTGTCTGGTGGGACAAGGAAAGCAAAAAAAAAATAAAAGAGATTGGGTGGGTGATGTATTTGAAGTTTGAATGGGTGCGGGGTTTCCGTTATTGAATAACAACCAGCACTAAGAACTTGAGACTCGGACTTAGAGACCCGCCAAATATAAATAATTGACTTCCTTCATTTTCTCTCTTTCTCTAATTCATCACTCATTCATATTCTATATCTTCCATATACAAAAGAATATGGAGGACAACTTCCATGATTCCTCCTCTTCCTCCTCCGATTCCGATGACGGCAAATTGAGGTCGCCGCCTAACTCCTTCAAAAACAATGTCTACCGTCTCTTCGGCCGTGAACAGCCCGTCCACAAGGTCTTGGGCGGTGGAAAACGTACGTAACCTCCTGTTTTACACTCATTTATAAAACAATGTTTTGCATGCATGAATTATTATAATTATTAGTATTGTTTGATTGGAGAAGTTACGATTCAAATCTGAGTTTCAAGTGTTGTTAGTGATCTGAGGCTGGATGATTCATTTTGATGAATATATATTGCAGAACGATTACTTAGTTAATCTTCTACGAGGTATATAATATGTCAATTGTTATTTGATACACTTTGATTTATCTGGAATTTGGTTTGTAGATTAATTTATCATCACCACGATTATAATTTCATTGCTAAAAAGTTTGGATTCATACAATTCTCATTTTTGTACAAAAAAAGTTAGATCAAAAGCTACATAATATTTGTAATCGGAAAAACTGAATTTAAATCACAGTCAGGGTTGCATTGTGTCCTGATCTCTATAGTCACAATTGATCTTGTGTATGAAAATGTTTTTTTACACCAAAATTTGGACGCAAAATTGGTTTCCAATGTTTTTTTCTATGTTTTCAACGAATAAGTTACTAAGTTAGTAAAAGATAAATGTGTATCATATCATAAAGAGATTGTAATGCGATATGTATGTGGGAATAGAGGGAGTATTTAATTTATTTCTTGGCAGGAATACAACAATACTCTTACTCATTGTATCACCCTGTTGCCTTGCATGTGCAGCTGCTGATATTTTCCTATGGAGAAACAGGAGAAGTTCAGGAATAGCACTTGGCGCTGGCACTGCTTTGTGGCTGTTCTTTGAGTTGCTGGAATACCACCTCATCACTCTGGTTTGCCATTTATTGATTGTGTCTCTGGGAGGCCTTTTCTTGTGGTCCAATGCATCTATTTTTATCCACAAGTAAGCCATTGCAAATTCTTATACTGCTTTTCCTTTAGAGTCACTTTGGTATCCCCATACGAAATTAGTGTGCAGAATTTAGGAATGAACTTTATATGAGAAACCCATTCATGAAATTTCCGCTTTGGTAACTGACTCTTTAATATAGTGAATTGTTTAATACTTATAGTCTTGTACTATATCTTTTATCATATGTTAATTCATGCACTTTCATGTGGATTTTACATTTTTCTCAACCAGGTCTCCACTGCACATTCCACACATTGCAATTCCTGAGGAATGCATTGTTGAGATTGCCTCTGCTTTGAGAATTGAAATTAACCGAGGCTTCGTTATTTTGCGGGAAATTGGAACTGGACGAGATTTAAAGAAGTTTCTTAGCGTAAGTTAATTCCTCCTTTCATCCTTGTGTAAAGCTTTTTTTTCCTGATGAAACCATGTAAATTGGTTGAGTTTGTTTGAATTCCAGTGGTCTTTATTGTTGTGTTGTGAATCAACTTAACATCATGCCCATTAATATTGTATTCAATCTTCTGTTTTGCACCATGTTTTACATTATCTAGTAATAGCAGCTAAGGTGGAATTTTTCATAATGTACCAGGTTACTGGTGGATTGTGGTTTATCTCGGTTATTGGGAACTGGTTCAACTTCCTCACCTTGTTTTACTTAGGTGAGATTTGATGCATTACTTCCTCTCTTCTAGTTGTTATATGTTCTTGTATTTATACATGAAATGCTTCTTAATGATATTCTCTTAACACTGAATCCATTTGGTGAGATGCAGGGTTTCTGTCACTGTTCACATTGCCACTGCTGTATGAGAAATATGAAGACCAGGTTGATGCATTTGGTGAGAAGGCAATGATTGAGATCAAGAAGCAGTATGCAGTGTTTGATGCTAAGGTTTTGAGCCAGATACCAATAGCTGGGTTGAAAAAGGATTAGAATACAACAACTAAAGGTTTCTGTCAACATTGGATTACTGCATTTTTCTTCTTTCAGATGTCAGCTTTCTAGGTCTTACCTTACCGGAACCATCTTCCTCTTTTTGAGTGAAATGTAGTTTGAGCAATAAACGTCAACCTAATCTCGGCTTTATTTTAAGGATTATCTTTGATTTTCAATTACCCTTCAATTAAGTGTCAAAGCATAGCTATATTTTGTAGTACTCATTGACATGATGAACTTGTACTCATGTCATCTAAGCGAGTGCTCCAAGTTCAATTTGTCTTCTTTTATTTCCTGAATTATTTTGAACAACAAAAACCACTCAACATTTTTTCATTTACTGTATAAAATCACTTCTCAGCAAACTTCCAAGTACGAAACTAGTTATACAATAATCAATTTTACATATAATTGAAAATTGATTATCTAAAATAATCTATCAAGTCTTCACATGCAATCTAAACACAGTGACATACTCTAATACTGATATGGATTCCTTACAATTTATGTCTTTCTGATGCTCAAATAGTTGAGTTGACTTTTTTTTACAAATGTTGCTGGAGGGGGGAAACTAAAGCAAAGTAAGAATGAGAAAGATACAGGAACAAGTAACCATAACAGTTTCCAATGTCCAGTATGTTAACTATCTTAAACTTCATTAGAGCTGACAGCAGAAGGAAGAGTCCATCATTCACTCTCATCTTTGATATGGTTTTGTTAATCGTTGTCATTAGAATAGGTAGGTAAGGTAACTATTGAAACTTGAAAGAGATAATGAAATTTTTTTTTATTGAAAAGTGATGCATTTAATTGGTTCACTTACAGAGGCTACTTCTTTCTCATCTCAAGCCAAGAGGCATGGAGATTGAAGATGAATATATGATGGAAAGATGAACATCACAAACTTTTTCTGCAACAGGAGGGATGGTCCTTCTAGTCCTTGATGATGTTATAAGCCATATAAACCACTTAGAAAATTTGGCTGGTAACAAGGAAGCATAATTATAATGACTACTAAAGATGTCCACCTTCTAGATTCACATGAAATTTTTGAGATTAAACTCTTAAATGATATGGAATCCCTTGATCTCTTCTATTCACATGCCTTTAAAAATTTCACATCACAATGGTCCTGTTCACAGGCCTTAACTATTATCTCATTATTTGCATAGGAATCAGCTAAAATCAAATTCCTAAGATTCTCAATAGTGCAATCAGCTTGACCATTTTCTTAATAAAGAATATGACCCTAGAGCTACTTAAATTTTATATATTCAGCAAGGTTCCTGAAATATCATACAAGAAGAGAATGATCATGAATGCTTGTGTAAAAGCAATCACCTATTATTTTCTTATATGCTTGGGATATGCCCATAACCTAGGAATTTGTCCTCCTTCTGAATCACTGTCACTGTCTGAGGAAGATGTAAGAGTAACAGATAAAGAATCATCTAGAACATATTCCACAACCTGAAAATAGGAGGGCAACATAGTAAGCAAAAGCTATTTAGTTAAGTTACTTCAGTAGATCATGTTGTACAAAATCAAGAGACAATCAACAATACATTCTAGTGTGAGTAAAGGTACTCTTAATCTTCAAATAGCTGCACAAATAATTTTCATATCCCTCAGTAAGGGAAAATAAATTTGGGGAAAAGGAAAACTAGTCTATGGCAAATAGACACTTTATCGTAAACAACCCAAAAAACTCTGCTCATGAACAGAGTTCAAGACTTTGCAATATAACTTACTCCTACTCCTAGAGTAAATCTGTTATACATATAATCCAGGATAACAGAAATCATATTGGTTTACACTTTACAGGGTAAGGCTCCTCTAAAGTGAGCTTCTTTGTAAATCAAAATAGTAATGAATGTATCAACTCTTATATCATTTAAATGTGTCAAATTAACAATGCACTTCAGATCAAATCAAAAGGGGATACAGCTTTATTTGCTCAGTTTACGAACAAGCTAACCACAGAGAAGCTTTTCCCTGTTTACATCCACAAATAAAATTACTACTACAATGTCAACGACCTTATAACTTAATTGGCACCAGCTACAACCTTTTAAGACTGGGGAGTAATGATAATGTTAGAGGCTTGATCGTCTATTAAACCGCATATCCCCTTGTCCCTTAGTAAATATAAAAAATGAACTAGTATGAAGTGGCTAAATAGGAAATACAGTACAAAACATACCTGAAATGCTGTTACGGCCTTAATATCTCGAGTTTCAGATACTATTCCACAATGCACATTGGGGCATTTTGAGTTATTTAGCCAAACTATGGTTTTACAGTGTCCACAGTATCCCCGATTGGCTGTTAATTTCATAGATAATGCTCCTATATCAAAGTAGACTTAGTAAGATGAGAAGAGATAATTCTAAAAGTGCAACTTAGTACGATACATTTTTTAATGTGCAAGTATGGGTACACGTCTGTAAGAGAAAGAGTGGCTTTTATTCTTCATTCAAAGCATGAAAATAGAATTGATGAAAAATAACTTGAAATGCAAGAATCCAGTTTCTGAATTTTTCTAGTCCCACCATAGTTCACTGTTATCCCATTAGTTGACAGCGAAAGCATTGGAAGTAAACAGAGAAACCAACTGAAATTGAATTTCTTGTATTGTAAGATACCAAAAGTAGGCTTACCAGTATATGCTCCTTTAACTGCCTCTTTCCAGTAAGTACCGCTTCTAGTATCTATCGGTTCCTTCGGAGTCCTATTGTTCCTGTCTTCAACCAGTCTCATAGGTTGCTGTCTAGCAACACTACTATAAAGTACACCATACTGCAACTCCCAAAGATGGTTATCATTCGCAGCGAAGTTCCATGACCTGAAAATGCAAGATCGATGAGTCACCAATGAATTGATAATGATATATAAGAACATACACATGCATTACAAATTTATTGAACTGGCTAAAGCAATATATATCAAATGCTCAAAAATAAAAATGTGAAGTAAGATTATCAGTTGATGCAATACATATCATGTACATTAATGAACAAAGTAATACCAGCAGACTTGCCCCACAGAGACCAAAGACTGCATATCTAGAAAACTGAAAATGTGCACAAGAGTATCATATGGCAATTGGAGTGAACCTGAAATACATGGAAAAAAAGAAACATCTTAAACATGATTTCTTTACCTTCTTCAGTAAAATAGAGCAAAGAACTTTCTTAAACATAATGAGTCATAATCTAACCTTTTTCTACCCGGTGTGCTTTACCGAACCTCTTATGAGCAATCATGGCTTGCTTAAATTCTGTGACAGCCATATTCCTTTTCTGCTTTGGTAGTGCAGTTTCTACACTCTGAAGGAGCAAATGAGCAGCTGAAACAGCACTCTGAGTCTGCATTCTAGAATTAGAGACAACATTAAAAATATAAAAATAATGAGGCAAAGTGGTCCATGGAGACTGCACTTAGTTGCTCATTAATATACTGTTACCATAGATTATAATTAGTGACAGCCACTTGTACCCCTTAGAGTCTATTTGTGAGTTAGTTTTTTTAACCGAATGATACGAAAGGAAGGCTTCAGAGTCTATTTCATGACTCGATGCCTTCCGTTTCCATTTCTTTCCCTCCAAAACCTAGCTCCCAAATCGACCCTCAGTAAATATAAAAATCAAACATGTTGGTTTCTATCAGTAATATAAAAAGGCATAAATTTTCCATGACTACTTGAAATTCTCCTATACCAGTCTCAGCTCTAACTTCTAATCCAAGTGAACATGTAACGGATGAAATTAAGAACATAACTTTGGAAATAAATAATTAATTAAAATAGGTCAACAATGAAATAAATAAAAAAAGAATATTTTGAATAAATGATGAAAAAAGAAAGAGAGAGATAGATAGTTAATTACATACTGAGGAAGGAGACGGAACGCAGAGAGGGTATCTTGGAAGATGATGGATTGAAGATTTTTGGGGAATTGATGAAAAGCGTGTCTCAGAATAAAGCTGAGTTCTTTACACGCAATTGGGTATCTGTAGATTTTTGAAAGAGACTCTTTTAGCTCCAGTTTATGATACCTCTCCATTGGATTTGACATTTTCTCAAATTCAATTCAATTCAATTCAATTCAATTTAGGAGCAGAGAGAGAGAGAGAGAAAGAGAGGGTGCTGTTTTAATATAAACCTAATTCTGTTCAAGCTTCATGCCTATATAATCATACACCACCTAATTAACTATATATATACACTGTTTAATTATATAAAACATAGCACTTTCCATAATTACTTTATCCAATTCCAGAGTGTAAATTTTGATGATCCCTTTTCTCAATCATTCAATCACCTTCATTGTTCACTCCCTTTGTCTTTGTCATTTTTTCAAAATGGAAATATGTTTTTTGAGAACATTAAAATATTAACTGATTTTTGATAATTTTATTCATTATTATTTTTTGTTTAAATATTTGTAATTCTTATAGTCTAATAATCATTTGATTTTGTTCCCTTTTGGTGGTGCATACTGCATAGTTGACAGTGTTTGGCATGATGAAAACTCAATTAATTTGTTGTAATTATTTGTTGACTATCTTCTAAAACAAAATATTAAATTACAACAATTGTCAACATTTAATACAATCTTTTGCAGATTTTAAGAATCAGTGAGAATAATGTTGTTGGCACTCACAAATGCCTATTTACATTTATGGATCAATCATAATTTTATAGAATAGCTCCATCCTTAATAGTACTTCATTGTTTTGCAAATTGCAATCCATACAATTTGAAAAAATAATGGTAAGATCTTGGTTCATTAACAAAAGGCTCAGAGTAACAACATTTCCTTATGAATATACAAAGTTTATAAGCATTGCAGCTACACAATCATGAATATTCAAAGTTCTACTGTCTGAGATTGTTGCTCATATTTAATGCACCTGTGACCTATGGTTTTGTATATATTACTAACATATCCCCTAACTTGATGCATGATGATCTACACATTGTTTGAAAAACCAACTTCCTCATTATCATTCCACTGCTTTAGCTCACTCATTTTTGATCCTTCTGCTGCGAAACTTGCACCAACCTGCATTTACACATTCATCAATCAATTTCTATGCATGGAAATAAATATTCAGTTGCAACTTGCAAGAGAGCAATGTTTCATTCTTCCATTAGTGTGATATTGTTAAAAGATTAAACATGAAATCCTTTATACATTCAGTCTTCTATTACACATGTCTAATACAAATGCTAACTTGTGCTGTGCTACTAATTCTCCTTAACTCAAATGCCTGATGTGTTTTCATTGAACTCTCTTGAATCAACTTTTAGAATTTGGTTGTCTTTATTGTAAACTCTCTAGTAGACACCCAAATTAAGAACTCAAAAGTAATTGAAGTGAAAAGATTGAAATCAACCATACCTGACTCTTTGCATGTCTCATATCTTCAATATTTATAGGCCTCAGGGTAATCACTGTGTCCTCTTTTTCTTCAGTAGCATTGCATCACAAGACTACCCTTCACTAATATTACCACTTTTTTCTTTATGAAAAAAGAAAAAAATATATGTACCAATAATATAAGAGTTTTTTGTATTGTTACTACATTGTTGATCATTCATTTTTAATCATCCAACTTCGGCCTATAATAAATTAATCTTGTTGTATTGGAATGGGCCAGTGAGGAAGAGGACATGATGTCTTTGTGTTCCTAATGCATTTACATTTAGGCTTAGTACAAAAATAAAATGTTAGAATGGACCCAAAGTACACCAATAAGTATCACACATGAATATTGAATGGCAAAGCTTTGTTGCTCAGGTTTATTGCAAACATGTTTTTATTATTTTTATAAAGGACTTGGGTTTTGGGCTCAACATAATTTGACTAATACGAGCATTAAAATTTTTTAGAGTGCTTGGGTTTTGGGCTCAACATAAATTGACGTTGTTAAAAATTATATTCTTTTTGCAACAAACATCATTAAGTACTATAGGTGGTAAGGTTCTTGAGTCTTATATATAATAGGGAATAAAAAACTAAAGTTTGATTTGTAGGAACCCTATTTGATAAGAGTGTAATATATATATGTATTGTTGGTATAAAGATTTATACACAATTAGTATATCATTCACCATTTGTTTGTATTTGACTTTATATGGCTGAATCCTTCGAAAGAATCAAAACACACTATTTCAGATTCTCTTCCCCGTATTATGCTTCTCTTCTCCTTTTCAACCCTCAGGACTCTAGTTTTATACCCTACTACACTTTTTTTTCCCTTAAGACTGAATGATTGTTATCCCTTCCCTGCTTCACATTACAAGTACATATTCTTGTTCTTCTCACCTTAGCTTGGCAGCACCCTCATAATTGATCATGCTTTATGTAATCTTGTTTCCTTTTTAAGTATTATTAGTACTATTCTTCACGTGAAATATTGTTCCATCTTACCCAGAATAACATCGGTTTAACTAGTACTATTATTCATTTTTATAAATCTAACAACCAAATGTGGATGAGTGTTCCTTTGATGGTTTGATGAGTATTGTGAAATCATTATACTCCATTAGTGATACACAAACAGCATAATCAAAGTGGGATTATGAATTGGACAATTTAGTAATGCTGGGAGACAAAAGACTAATACCTTAGGAGACAAAAACCTATTTTCCATGACATCGTTTCAACTTCAAGTGGGTTTTAGGTTTTTCACTCTTCCTCCATCTTTCAGGGCATAATATATTGGATCCCAACGTGTACCATAACCTGTTATCCTTCTGAAATAATATGTTAACATTCTATCTCTATGATCTCATTAGTGCCCAAATTAGGTTTTTTTTGTCAAACACCCAGTAAGTGGGATGGGATCACGTGTCCCCATTTATGTTTCAGTCGATGTCTCAAACCAATAAAAAAACTTCATTTATTTAAAAAGAAAAATCATACAAATAAAAATTAATATTATTTCGCGAAGTTTGATTAGTCCGGAGACATGTGAACAGGAAAATTACCATAACCCATTTCATCCAACTTTTGTCATTTGTTTATTTATGGTTGATTCACTTTTTCTAAAGAGAGATGCAAAGTAAACACATTCATAGAAATATTGCCTCAATAAATATAACATTTTTGGTTGATTTACTTTAATAGTGTTTATTAAAGTATACTTGGAGCTAGAGCTCGATAGATGAGGAAACAAAATGGGGTAGCTTAGTTTATTTTGTTGTAAAACGAATATAACTCTATTGAAGAATAAAACGAATGTTTTTCTTGAGAGAAATATGATGATCACACAACCTCAATAAATCATCTTAGATTGAATCATAATTGCCATGTTTAAGTATCTATCCACCATTTTACTCTATTTTGGTAGTGACACTAATGTATTACTGTACATGTGATATTTTGATATTTTATCATATTCGTCCTCTTCAACAAGTTCACACTCTAATTTACACGTACCTAATTGAAGGCAAACTTCTGTTTAAAGATCATCTTGCCTATAATTTTTTTATTTTTGTGTTCCAAATCAATCAAACTTCACGAAATAATATTAAAATATTAATTTATGTTTTTATAGTTTTTCTTTTTAAACAAATAAAGTTTTCTCATTGGTTTGGGACACCAAATAGGACATGAGTAATCAAAGCGTAGACTTCTTACTATATATATATATATATATGTGTGTGTGTGTGTCTGTGTGTTTCTTCTTATGATCTTCAAGCCATGTCTTGTCTCCCTTAGCTTGTTCATTTTTCTTGACACATATGCTTTCTTCCTCAGCTGAATTCTAGCATTGTTTTCTTTTCTCTATCATATAGATCACCCTCTCTTCAGAAACATCTAACCTCAGCTAAGCTTGAAGTCTTTCCATCCTAGCTGAGAAGAAAATAACTTGAAAGGTTTGGATACTTGATATTTATGTCTTTTTAATCCCATGTTTCCTTACTAAATGGATTAGGACAATGTTCTTCTACATTCATGCAGCTCTGTAATGTATTCATATACTCATCAAATCTTGAATTTATGTTTGAAGTTTTCATGTATTGGTGTCATGAAAATGAAAGCATGTTGGTAGCTGATGCTTAATGATTGGTCATGCATGCCATTTAATGCTTTGTGAACAACTTAAGCAGTAGTAGTGGTTTCTCTGTCCAAGCTCACCAATGCTATCCTATGAGATTCAAAACATATAGATGCATGCTCAAGTTTCAGTTCCTATATATGTAATTGAACAGTGTAATTGCAAGTATGATGTTACAGATACCCCAAGAAGACAATCTCATTAAGATAGTATGATGTATCATAACTGTGTTTATACCTTTTCAGGTCAATAATGGAAAACTGTCAAGTTGAAAAATATGGCTTGTCTGAAGTTCCATCACTAATTAAGTATATATCATCAAATGAAGTAGCTGCCTTTTATGCTAATGACCTTCAATATCCAAGCCTATCTTCAATAGTAAGGCTCTTTTTAAATTTCAATAACATGCCTGCAAAAATGAAGATATTGGTTCAAAATAGATTTCTAGAATTGAATTTATTTGATGGAACTACTTGAAATTCTTAGTACTACTGTTTGATATGTAAAAATCCAATTTTTTTTCATGTTTGTAACAGAAAAGTGAAACACCCTCAGCAGAAGGCCAAGTTGATGAACCTGTGACCATCAATCATCAAAAGAAACATTTGGTATCTATCAACATGCCACTCTCTTGTGAAGAGGTTCAGCCACAGAACAACATTAAGGTTCTTTGTAGTGGTGAAACTGATTTGAGAGATGGTATTCCCATATCCTCTTCTCAAATAAATACTGAAGACTCCAAGCATCCATTGCCATCAAAATGTTACTCTCAACCAGTGCCAAAAAGCAGTGAGAAACTAGAGGCAATTAGTGATGTTAACTTTGCCAATCATCAAAGCATCAAAAGTTTGAAGGATAACAGATTTGACTCTTTCAAAACATGGTCAGGCAAACTTGAGAAACAATTTTCAATTCTAAGTGGAAGGTCACCTACACTAACTGTAGAAGAGGACAACAGCTTAAGGAACACCGATAGGCCTTTACCTGTTAATCAGTACTTCGATGCATTGGAAGGTCCTGAGTTAGAAACTCTTAGGGTATGTAGTCACCTTCTACCAATTTAAGCACAGTTATACTAATTTTATATTAAAAATAATCAACAATAAACAATGCAACACATTTTATTAAAAACTCTTATTGAAGATTGTAACAGATTTTATTTTGATTTCCTCCTTCAACAGGCTTCAGAAGAGATAGTGCTTCCTCCGGACAACCTGTGGCCATTTCCTCTTCGGTTTCCGATATCATCTTTTGGTATTTGTCTTGGAGTTAGCAGTCAAGCAATTCTTTGGAAAGCACTGGCCATGTCCCCTTCCACTGAATTTCTTCACATAAGCTTGAAAATAAATTTCATCTTATGGTTCATCTCCATTGCTCTTACAGCTACTATTTTCACCATATATCTTCTCAAAATCATCCTCTACTTCGAAGCTGTTCGTCGCGAGTATTATCATCCAATCCGTGTTAACTTCTTCTTTGCCCCTTGGATAGCACTCCTATTCTTAGCTCTTGGTGCTCCACCATCAGTCGCCAAAAACTTGCATCATGCACTTTGGTACATTCTAATGGTTCCACTAGTCTGTCTTGAGCTCAAAATCTATGGACAGTGGATGTCTGGGGGACAAAGAAGGCTTTCAAAGGTGGCAAATCCATCAAATCATCTTTCAGTTGTTGGAAATTTTGTAGGAGCATTACTAGGTGCATCTATGGGTCTTAAAGAAGGACCTATGTTCTTCTTTGCTGTTGGTCTTGCTCATTACATAGTCTTGTTTGTAACTCTATATCAGAGACTTCCAACAAATGAGACCCTACCAAAAGATCTACATCCAGTGTTCTTTCTGTTTGTTGCAGCACCTAGTGTTGCTTCTGTGGCATGGGCTAGAATTGAGGGTTCTTTTGATTATAGATCACGGATTGCCTATTTTATTGCCATGTTCCTTTATTTCTCACTGGTATGTTAAACTGTCACACTAGTACTACAATATGCATAACCATTGTGATTCCAAGCCTTTCATTTTCCACAATTTTCTCAAACCTGGTAGAGCAATTGAGAAGAAGAAAACTTAAATCTGAAATGGATTGAATGAGAAAGTAGTACATCAAGCCATTTATGTTGCTTGTGTACATTGATAAATAAACAACTTGTAACTAACTATATCTCAAATGCAAATATCAACAATTTATCTTATTATGCAAGTTATTTATTAGTTTCATATATGCTTTTGCAGGCTGTCCGGGTCAATTTTTTCAGAGGATTCAAGTATGTTACTTCCTCTCCCACATATCTATTAAGTTTGGTTACTCTATCATGTTGATTTTTATGACACATATATGATGTGATTATGCAGATTCTCACTTTCATGGTGGGCCTACACTTTTCCAATGACTGGTGCAGCAATTGCAACCATAAACTACTCAAATCAAGTCACAAATGTTATGACAAAGGCTTTGTCTACAATGTTGAGTCTCACTTCCTCACTCATAGTGACAGCACTCCTTTTCTCAACTATGTTGCATGCCTTTGTCCTCCGAGACCTCTTCCCCAATGACCTTGCTATTGCCATAAGTAATAGAAAGCTAAAACCAAATAAGAAGCGGTTCCATCTAAGACATGGTCATGCCAAAGAGATTGAAAATTACTTGAAGTTTGTTAACTCAGATAAACATGATTTAGAAACTAGTGTAACTATTACACCCTCCTTCAAATGAGTGAGAAAATTATGAGCTTCATTAGTTGAACATGTGAGGAAGGAGTTCTAGCTTTTTCCCGTGTTATTAATACTGACCCCTTTTGGAAAACTTCTACCAACAAAGCCTTTTCATATACATGACATGAATCAAACCCTTGACACCATGCTTAAGGAGTCCAATCATCTAGCAATTGTGTTGGGCCTATTGGTATATCAAGCTATTAACATATGAAGGCTCGCATAGAAACATATGTGATGAAAAATAATTGAGATCTAGTATAATTGTATGTAAAATATCAGTATTGTTGACAGAAAGGAAAAGACTAATTACTTTCAGCAACAGACATGTATAAGCAGGTGTTGGTCCCTAACCAATATGCGTACTAAGTTTGAATTATTATTGAGTTTAACACCATATGTTTTTTCCCAAGTCAGAAAAGCTGATTTTGCATATGAAATGAGACTCAAATGATTCAAACACTAAGAAGTGAATTGTTAAGTTACCTCCCTCATGGATGAATTGTCCAAGAAAAGTAACTATGGTATCATAACAATAAACTTTGAGAAAAAATAAGCAAGAGATTTATGTCATCAATTTGATAGTTAGATAGTATTCCTTAAGGTTGTATGTTGTCTTTTTGCAACAAATAGCACAAGACTTCTCTATAGTTTTCTCATCAAAGCTGTTTAGTTAGCAAAAAAAATTTCAATTGTCTCCTTATGTAACTAGAAAATCATAACTTCCCTTTCTCTTTAAAAGTCACATCCAGCAGGAAGAAATTAATTTCTCTTTCAAACTATGTCAGATCACATTTGTCGAATGAGCAAGAATAATCTAGAGAGGGATCTATAACCGAAAGCGATAGGCATCATTGATGCATAATGATTCATTTAACACACATTTCTTATTCCAAGATCAGTTAAAGAACTTAAGTGAACTATCATCTGCAGTAAAAGTGTTCCTTAGTGACAGGATTATAAAACAAAAATGTACAATATCATTTTTTACTTATTTGAGGGAGAAGATTGAATAATGCCTGACCAAGACCAACCATATATTTATTCCCCTATGAAGTTGCATTATCATTCAAGACAGGATGAGTGGCTGATGATAATTTGGCCACATATATCTTCAGGTCACATGTGACTATTCTTTTTTCCACTGCTCTGAAATGAGTTCATACTAGGATGAACCATATGAGGCAACTTAATTATTGTTAAAATTTACACTAGAAGTGAAAAATCTTAGTTACAAGGCATCTTCTTGATTCCTCATGGGATAAGAAGTATTAACATTTCAACATTCGAGCCTTAGAAAATTTACAGAATGCTAAGACAGCAATAGTGGATGCTTAACTGCTATCCATGTTAAACTTGTACGTACCAATGGATCTTTTGCAATGGAGAACTGCCTCATGTATAGAACTTTCAGAATCACAAGACCTGCGCCAATCATCAGCAGAATAAGCTACACTAATTCGCGGGCTTGTTTCGGAATAGAATCCCCTATTCTTTACCGCCTTAGCCCTTTTACCAACAGTTTTGGAATCTGAACCTGCTTTGTGACCCCTCAGTTTTCTGCACAAAGTCCTTAAGTAATTCAGATAGTTCTGAAATACTCTCCTTGATACTGATCTGCATCTTTTTAAGGAAAGGCAAATAGAATGACTTGTAGGAACAACAGTTTTTGGTGCATGTAAAGAGGAAGGTATGTTTGAATTGGAGTCTAAGGCCTCATTTCCTTCCATCTTCAAAGATTCATCAAAAAATGGCATAAGATAACCATTGGAAAAGAGCTCACCTGCATCAACAAGAGTAAGAGGAGAGTGTGAAATAGGAAAGTCAAATTTTGATATCTGTGAATTCTTAAAGAATCTCTTAGAGGGTGGCATTCTTGGGTCCATCTCAATGAAGGGAGACTCATCTGATGCATCAAGAGAAGTTCTCAGGGAACCATCTAGGCTTTCTAGTGATGGATTCAGGTTCTCTAACCAACTATAAGAGAAGCTTTCAATAGAAAGAGGCTTGGTTGTTTCCATGGCACCCACTCTTAAGAAGATATAGAAGGAAAATTTACAAATTTGACTGTGTAAGGGAAGAGGATACTAGGTGGAATATATAGGTAGCAAAGACACACCTCTTATGTAGCATATGTTTTTAATCATTTATCATTTACATACTCATATTTAAAATTATTAATGTTCAAGTTGGTTTGGTTAATTGTACATGTCATTTTTATTTTAGAATATCTAAGAATGACTATTCATGGTGATTTCATCAGTGTGATAATAACATCCCAACCGCTCCGAGTCTGCAACATAAGGCCGAACCTAAATTATATAATACCAAACTATACTATATTTATTATGTGCATATATCCTTAATGACAATGATATGCATATTTTAGTGGACCACCATTATATGCTTAAGATACTTTCAGATAAAGTTATTGTTTCATCAAGAGAATAAAACACTTCATAGTTTGGAGTCATGCATTGGCTTTGAACTATACACCAAACTAAATAAATCCATCAAGAAATTGTTCCATAATCAAGACTGGTTAAGTGGCTATTGAGATTTTCCAGTGGCAAATTATACCTTGTAGGACAAATTGTCTCCAATAGTAACATCAGGCTTTTTCAAAGACGAGTGGCAGCAAATCTTACATAGTAAAAAGATGTTACTCTTGAGAATGAATGAATTAAGAAAAGGGAGAACCATAAATACCCATTTTGGTCTTCAAAATTATTTTACTTTTTTTTTTGTGTATTACCAAGCATATCTCTTTACCTTTTTTGGGTAAGTAACTAATCACTTTTAGGATTCGTGGCTACCCTTCCAACAAGTGTTGCTCTCCAGGAATCAAACCATCAAGCTTGAAACAACTTGATCCTCCAAAAAATAAAAAACCAAACTCGTACTCAAAGATAATGAATGTGGGTCAAAATAGTTTATGTGAATCATAAAAATGCTAAAAATAACTAATTTGATTTACATTTGATATTTTTTAAACTATTTTAGAGTTTTCAATTTTCAGAAACAAAATTGGTATATACAATACATCTTTACTCATTATTTTATAATTAAAAGAGAAGATGGATAATGTTCTCACCACAAAGGCAGGCACAAGATGTTGAACTACATGACGACATTACCAATTGATATATGTAGCATCGTTGTCGTCCTTGAATAAGTTCCAACAAAAATCTTGAAGCTTAAAGACCAAATATCATGAGATTTTCATGGTTAGGAAATTTCAGGCTTTTTCATCCACTAGCTATCTGAGTGGTGCTGCATAAAATCTTCTATTCTGAGGTGTAAATGTTAAATGAAAGTATCATTTTCAGCTCAATATGAAGTAACTAGTTTTGATAGACAATGAAAGGATATAATCCTTTAGGTTGTTGGATAAAGTAAACAACAAAAGTTCCTAGGACAAGAAGCCAGGATAGCAGAGTGACTTGATAGTTGAAACCAATTGGTCCCTCTCTCATGTCCCCATTTCAGACAATAAGTATTTGCTACAAAATACAACACTCATTAATGCAGGTCTACTTCTCAAAAGAATGTTATTATAAGAAGGAAACAAAGTATGACATGAGTATTTTGGATTAAAAAATGACCGAGTTTTTATCATTCAGAGAATACCATTTGTGAAATATTTATCTTGAAATTCGATCAAAGGGTAAGTTCAAAGCTTTCACTTTTGGTGAAATCTTGGCAGAAACCTTCATGTGAAAAGATTAGTGAGATCCTCCTCAGTAACCTTCATGCTATTTGCATATTGTGCTATCACTGCTACTACTTCTTAATTATTAGAACTAACAATAATATTACCATCAGTGTCATATTGTAGAACCACCAACCCCCACATTCTGTCTTCCCGAACCTCATTTTAATCCTTCTCATATATTAAAGATGATGAAATTTAATATCAAACTTGGTAAAGGCTAAATTGGGGTGGCACTAACTGAGTAGATTTGATACTAGCAGTAAGAACATAGTAAAAAACAATACTATTTCATGAGATCCAGAAATACAAAAGCATTCTACAAGCTATGCAACAACATTGATGACTAGAGGTTCCTAGAAGGTACAAAAACTGAACCCATCACCATGCCAAGAAATACAAGAGGAAGCATCCTCTGAATGTTAAAATGTGCCAAGGCAAAAGCTATAGAACTAATTAACTAATTAAAATTGCGCACCATACAGGCATGTACTTGGTTAAAGATGGAAGAAGGAAGCCATGGAAGACAATCTCCTCCCATATTGGGGCACAAACTGAGACAACTACTGCATAGAGGGCCAATGCCACAGGGTCCTGAGCTACAATTGATTGCTCTACAACTGAGATGGTATTGGAAACTGGAGTAGATTGAAGAACAGGTAACAAGTTTAGGTTAATTAGTGACAACTGATTGATACCCAGGGAACATGAGGCAGCCTAAACCAACATCATATTACAACTTCCCTTTCAGTTCAAATTTGAACCAGTCAGGTGAAAGTGGTTTAAACTTTGCCAAACAACGATGAAGTAATGCTATCCCAACCACTCCTTCAGCAAAGTCGGTCAAAAGGCTGTACAAAGCTTGCCCTCTGTATGTAAGATACTCCTTTCTAAATCCTGCTGTATAAGCCCAAATTGGAACTATCCAAGATCCTATGAACCAAAATAAAGCAATCCAAAGGAGAATAACCTGCAGAACCCAACTTAGTTTGCTCTTCTAGATGTGATGATACTAAGAAAAGGACCAACCTACTAAACTGTATAGTTTCTAAATATATTTTATAATTAAATCCATTTAGTAGTCACTAATTGAAGTGAATCATGACAAATAGGCTTATAACAAATAAAAAAATAGCATAAGAATTCTGAAATGTAAGACTAGCTTATTAATTCTGTATCAAACACTGAAACTGGTAAAATCAACATGACAACATTTTTTAATAATAAACCATCAATCGTATACAAAACAAATGGATAACTTTTATCACATTCCTGGAAGCAAGGAATCCTCACTCGTCACACAAGAGAGAGAACTGTGCATTCCTAGTTATATGGAATCAGGGCATGGAATGGCCATGCCATGTCTTTTTCACTACTAAACATAGTAATGGAATCCTATGGAAAAGAGGCTGAAACAGAATCCTCATTCTTGCATACCAAAGACACTCTCTAATCATAGACAACATGGGTAATGGCTTCCAAATAATAAGGAAGAACATACCTGAACAATGGTCTTCACTGTCCAAGGTTCCACACTAAGAACAGAAGTTATGACCTTCAATATTAAAAAAAGCACTTCCATTATTCCTGGGATTCTATAAAGACATTTGCATTACTTAACATAACATAGACACATTGTGAAGATTCAAAAGCTATATTTTGATAATGATACAATTTCTCTGGAGAAACTCAAATCCATTAGAAGGAGCAAAATGATGTAAGCTCACAAATCTTGGCAAAAGATATGCATCATCAGTTCATGACAATAAATCTATAACCCTCTCACCAAATTTAGGCCCATGATTTGGTTTTCATCTGAAAGTTTAAATGCATCCAAAACTATTATAAAACTGAGAAATCCACTTAAATGCCCTGTCTTCTGAAAATATGATTTTTCTCATATATATATAATCTCTTTCTCTTCTGCCTCCTCATTTTCTTTTTTGTTCACTCTCATACAACAACAATGTACAGAAAGTGTAAAAAAATTGTTTGTTTGTTTGCTAACAACTTCAAGTGTAAAGTTGAAAAGAGAACAGAAAACTACTTTTTGGTTCATGTGTGCTACCATATTCATTATCTTCACAGCAGAAAAGCTAATCAACATATTTCTTTCCTCTAATACTTTCTTGAGACCTTTATAGTAATTGAAAACTAAGCACTTCCTGCATTGGAACTTAACAATTTAAGAGTAATTGGAATTAGGGTCACTGAAAGCTCATCATTTATACCATCCCAGTTTGAATTAGGGTCACTGAAAACATATACATTTGAGTCAGGGTCACTGAAAACATATAATTTAAAAATATTATGATTAAAGAATTACAGAAAACATACACATTTGAATTATGGTCACTGAAAGCTAGTTGATACCATCCCAATTTCTCATTTAGAATTACGAATCCATATTCAATTACATTAAAGACACATGAAAGCTCATTTTAGAATTATGAAGCCCAATTTCTCATTTAGAAAAGAGGCATCCATGCAACTAGGGTTTCATCAGATTTCTAAATTCTAAATTGTAGAATAGAAATATAATCGGAGGAATCAGGGTCAAACACAGACACCATCCATTTTGAAATAATGAACAAAAAATTAAATAAACCTCTTTGGTTTGTAAGTCGACTAGATTTCAAATCAGCAAAGATTGAATTTAGAACACTGTAGCCCACACAAAGTACCGTAGAACTAATAAAGGGTCGGAAAACACCACAAGGAAATCACAGTCTATTTGAAACATAGTATGTTAGCTCTGTTAAAAAATATTGAATGGTCGGAACATGCCACAAATTCATCAAATTCTCTCTCTCTCTCTTTCTCTCTCTCTGACTCTCTCTCTCTCTCTCTCTCTCCGTTATTATTAGCCAAAGGCAACAAGAGCAATATATATATAGGTAATTGTTTCAAGTTTCAGCGTAAATAACACGCTAATTACCGTAATGGGCTTATTATGGGCTTCTGGCCCAATACTTTAAATAACACGCCACGTAAATGTCACGCGCAACATGGGCCCTGGCCCAATACTTTATACGCTGTAATAATATTTGTATGGACTATTATCTAACTCCTGATTCCTGAAGTTTATTCTCAGTCTGCACCACAGGAAGTAGAAGTACTAAACACATCACCAAACTGAAGTTAAAAAACAAGCATATTACAATTTAAATACGTCAAATTCATATCAATTTTTAATTATTATATAAATACTATTATTTCGAAATCAAATCGAGATTTATCATGTCTTCACATTTGGGAGGAGTGTGCTTTATAAAATTTCAATATTTTTTATTGTTTGATAATAATAATAATAATAATAATAATAATAATAATAATAATAGAGACAAATATAAATGAAGAGATAAAAGTCTTCATCCCACCTCTCCTATCAAGGCTATCACCATGTTTTCACTTAATTGTATGAAATTATAACATTTTTTAAATAGACATACTCCAATATAACATTTACTTATATAGTATATTTATATTGTCACAATTCCCTCATATTTTAATTCATTCTTATATAGCATAACCATGTTCAGCCAAGATGTGAATCTTATCCCTTTATCTAGGAATATTTTAGGATAATGATGAGAATGCTAATTGTCACATTCTTTGAAATATCAGATGTACTATAATACTATGTTAACAACTTAGATTTTTAATTCTCTGTGACATTATGGTTGCAACCCCTTTATGGTTGTTGCCATTATGTGAAACTCTAAGAATATACAATTATAGCTTTTGGCTAAGTGATAAGTGCTTCACCTAATAAGTGCTATATAAATCCTTTGGGCCTTATTTTGGTTAAAATTGCTTGTATATTTCTAGATCCAATATAAATAGCCTTTCTTATTTATCTATTATCACATTGCATGCAATATCACATGTCAAAAATGTCAAACTCATGTTAAACCATTAACTATATGTTAGTGTACAAAATATAGGTCAGAACTGAAGTGCAATGTACTGCTTAAATTTGGTTCCACCAATGTGGTGATCATGATATGAAGCCTCCTTTATAATCACACAAAACTTGCAAAGAGTTCTAGTTCCTTTTACCATTCTTGAGATTTCGTAGAGCCATAACAAGCTGCTGTCTTTCGCCTTCTACCTCCGCGAATTTCAGACTAATCTCTGAATACCTTTCTTCCATTTCTTTCAGCTCGCTTTCCATATACTCGTTCCTTTCCTTTAGGGCTGCCACTTCACTTAGCAACTCTTTTGTATCGCACTCAGTTCCATGATTATTTACCTCATCCGCCGAGCAAGTTTTTAGTTCACTGTCAGAGTAAGAATGAGACAAAAATTAATAAAAGTGAGTTATTTGATAATGGAAGATATGAAGAATCATGATCATGTTCAAGGGAAGTAGGGAACTATGGATTCAGATGAGAAAAAATGAATTTGATTTGTACCTTGCATTAGATTGAGAAACTTTGTTCTCAGCTGACTTGTCTATTGTTCCTCCTTCAGACTTGCTTGCAGCATCTATTCCCTTTTCATGTTACAAATATAACACCAGTATGAGTTATTCCATAACATCAACATATCAACTAATGTGTACAAAACAAAGTTAAAGTTTGATATGGTATTTTCTTTTAGCACAATTTCATGTTTGAGATCTTCAGCTTATTGCATAGAACTTGCTTAATTGAGTTGTATCGTGATTTGTGAACCACAAAAAAACTCAACTTTCTTATTCTGGAAATTGCATAACTAGTTTTATATTATGCTTGATCTTTTTTTAAAAATAAGATTTTCAAAAGTTATTTGTGGATATTCAGAGAAGACCAAAATGCACATATATATGCTGTAGAGGTTTTTCCCCCCTATTTGTACTTCTTCATATTACTATCGAGTATGACATATTTACATATTCATTTGGTATGAGAAATGGAATTTTGAAACAACACATGATTTAGTCTTTAAGAAGAAGCAGGTAAGGAGAGTAGCCAAATACCTAAACCTGCCTGGTTTAAATTAAAAGTAATAGTTAGAAACTCGGAACACACCATTAGAAGTAAGTCCATGCTGATTAATTCAAACATTTGCTATACAATATATAATTAATTACAAATTTATAACATGTGATGAACATAATGATTGGAAGGCTTGTAGGAAATTCTAGATATTATACTGTTTCACAAAAGTTGTGCTGATTTGTTTGGAGTCAAAGATTAGTCCTAACTTCTCGCTATTGTGTAGTTCGCTAAGTCATAAGGAAGTTGTGCTACCATTCAAACTGTACTAATATGCAAAAGCAAAATTAAGTTCTTAGTTTCTGATTTTAAATATGGTACCTGAACAATTACCTTTTGCGTTTCTGATTTTGACTTCTTAATATGTGCCTTAGCGGAAGGAGGTGCAGCACAGTCATTGTCTCTTGAAGTTAAATTCATATGTGAAACCGGTGCTCGTCCTTTGTTATTCTTGAGCTTCTTTTCTGCAGTACTTAATTCTGCTTCCTTCTTCTTCAGCTCTCCTTCTAATTGAGATATCTGTTTCTTCATACTTTCTTTCTCCACTTGCTCTTTTTGCAAACTATGCTTTACATCTTTGTGTCGGATATTAAAGGTTTCTATTTCTGACAGTAGGGTTTCTACTTCACATGTTGTTTCTGAATCTGTCCTTTCCACCTCGGTTATTTTCTTTGTTGGTTTCAGTTTAGACAACACATAATCCTCTGCTATCAGCTTTTTAATTTCAGATCTGAGCATTTGAATTTGCCTTGAGAATGCAGCATCCTTTTCATCATTGGTGCTTTCTGCCTCATTAAGTTGTTTAGACTTAACTTCTAGCTCTTGTGACATTTTTTCTATTGTTTTTCCTTTTGAATCTATTTGGTTCAAGAGTTGTTGCAGTTTCAATTCATTCTGATCTGTTATAAGCCTGAGCTCTTGATTGCATTTCTGAAGCATCTCTTCAATAAGTTTGTTTTGCTGCCTCAGCTCATTGGCTTCTTCAACTGCTTTCATGGTCATCTTTTCATTCTCCTCAACTTTCGAAGACATCTCAATCGAAAGCATTCGATATTCCTGTTGAAACTGCTCAGATGTGAGATCATTATTGTGTCTTGCCTTTCTCAATGCCTCCTCAGCTTGGATGGCCCGTTCTTCCTGCTCAATCTTTGCACATTCCATGGCATGGAGATCACCTTCAAATTTCTCTGATTGCAAAGTCAGTTCCTTCTGCAAAGACTCAACTTCATTTTCAAGTTCATTGATGGAGACCAAAGATTCTGAAAGTCCAACTTCCTTTGTCTTCATCTTTTCTTCTAATCTCTCAAGTTTTAATTCAAGTTGCTGTATAGTAGCCAAAGCAGCTGAATGTTCATTTTGTAACATAATTTTTTGTGCTTCTCCCTGCTTTAACCTCAAAGAGATATCCACATTTTCCTTCTTTAGAAGCTCATACTCCAAGTTGAGCTCCTTTATTTCGTCATTTAGATCTTCATGTTGCTTATAACAAATGTCTAGTTCATGATTCTGGTCTGTAATTTTATGCTTCAAAAGATCTAATTCTGGGGCATCAGTATGCTCTTTATTAATGCTTCGAGATTTTATATTAGTAGACAGATCCGATATTTCTTTATTCTTTTGTTCCAGCATTGCTTCAAGCTCTGTCACAGCCAAAAGTAGTTCAGAGTTTGAGTTTTGTGTCTTCTGCAGTTGCATTTGAAGATTGGAACTCAACTCTTGTTTATAAACAAGTTCTTCCTTTGTTGCCTCTAACTGAAGCTTAGTGTCATCAATCTCAGACTTCAATGTTTTAGAAGCTTTGCTCTCATTGTTGTAGTTCTGCTGGGTCTTGAGTTGCTCATATTTAGTTTTGAGCACATCTTTCTCATCTCTGAGGCTGTTTATTTGTCTTGACAAATTCTGTCCCCTACTGCTTTCTTTTTCTATCTGCTTCCGAAGTGACTGTAACTCTAGTTCTGATAGTTCTGCCTGCCTCTTTAGAGAAGCAATTTCACTTCTGAGATTTTCAGCTGCATTACTATCCGAAGGCTCTTTTAATCTTTCTCTTGGAAGATTGTCTTCTAGGCTGTTTGTCCAGTCACCTAAACTTCCATCTGATGCTGAACCCGTTGACCAATCTGTGTTTGATCTCTTATGTGCTTGAGCTTCTTTAGCAATGGCCTCAACAGGTCCTTTTGATGGCACTGAATTCTGCCCATTCTATAAGATAATAATGAAAACTAATGTGAATATAATTCATTAAAATGGGTTAAGTGAAATTGTGAAAATGTCATGGATGAGATTTCAATACAATTTTACAAATAAACTGGTCCTTGAATTTTTCTCCCCCATTTTTAACCACACATACCATTGGAAGTTTTTGTTTAGAAAAGTTTCAACCATGTTAAATAGAATTCTTATGAGACCTTACTTCATCGACATAACAACTTCCATCTGCACTGCCAAAGCTCAATTGGTTTTTCAAGCTTCCATCATTGTAAAGTCCTACAGATTCGTTATCTTCCCCATTTCTGGAATTAAGGTATAAGGTCGTATTGTAAGCACACATATGAGAGAAGTAAAATTAAAAGAAGCATCAGGAAATTTACAAAGGGTAAATTAACTGGATGATTGAACATTTTCACCTTTCAGCTGTATATCCTTCCACATTCTGAATTGTCACCTGTCTCAAAAGATATCAAGTTAGAAATCATGAATGGTGTTCATCATCTGACTGTGCTGAAGGAAGTAGTTTTAGTCTTTTAGATACGAAAGGAAACAAGCTCCCCGTGAAACTCAAATTCATAAGACAAGAAATGAAAAAATGGAGGGAGATAGTGTTGGACTTTAGGAATGAAACTAACCAAATACACTTTTTCGTTCATCAAATAGCTACTTATAAGTAATAACGGAGGAAAATAACAGAAACAAACTGATAACACACCTAAAATATAAAATACCAACTACCTAGATGAGATGTTTATATGTATCTCAACTCCTAAATGATGAAAACTAGCTGAAACATATTCTAAAATTTCAAAGTTCAGAGTAAATTGCAGCAAATCAAACACAACTCAACAGACAGAGGGTACTAACATGTAAAACTATGCCTGAATTGGCAAACTTTAGGGGTAGAGAAACAGTTAGCGGCTCAATTTCTGCTACAAAATCGGCAAAATCAATTGAAGCTTCTCCAAGAAAGCCAGATTTTGAAGATCCCTGCAACAAAACCTACAAAATTAGACTTTCCAACCAACATTCTGCCTAGTTAAAGTGGTGTGAAATTAGAGGTACTGCTTACAGTTGAAACAATGAAATGGTATATCTTTTCATGTAGTTTTCCTGATTTTGAATCCCTAACAAGTTTAACAGATTCAAAAACTGGATTCTCCCATAAGCAGGTTCCATCCTGAACAGAAGTTTTCTCTAGTTTCACTGTTGGCTTTCCAACATCATCTGGCACCAAAGATACCATCAGTGCTGACTTTTTCATCTTTGGCACCTAACAATAAAAATGAGATTCAGAACAAGAACAAACACTTCCTTCAGAAGCTCAACAATTACAATGGTTTATGTATAACACTCTAGTTCTAACCAAAATCAACTATGACATAGAGTGTAAATCTCAAACTTCCTGAACATTTTGATTCAACTATAAAAGCTAACACAAACCCTTTTTCAGATTTAATTACATATGACTAAAGTTTAAAAATTTATTTGTTATGGTCTTACCTGAGTTGCCTGAAAATCCAATTTGAATACAGCTTTGATCTTCTTCTTCTTGCTCCATGACTTGAACATCTTTCCAGGCTGATAATAAACAGTGCAGTTGCAATGCTGTATATGCAAGAAAAGCTTTTTTATGAGTGGCACCTAACCTAATAAGTGATTAAATCTGGAAATAATTGATTTGTGAGAGATTCAGTTAATGAATAAATAAATGGTTGGAATAAAGTGTGAGGACAGTGTTGTGAACTTCCTCCTTATTTCTTGGCTAAGATACTGAACTTGCATGATTAGCAAACTATATTACAAACAAAAAAGCAATAAAGAAAAAACAAATAATGATATTAAAATTTAGAAGCTTCTCCAAAGATTACTTTACAGGGGACACAGCTGAAACGCATTATTGTCTACTTTTTCCTTTCAAATGAGGAATTTTGAAATGACAACATTGACCCAACACATGTATGAATGTAGTAAACAAAGTTAATTATAAAATAATTATGTTGGGTTAAGAGAACTTGCCTCTAGCTTGAAATGAAAAGGTAAAAATTGGAGTTGAGAGAGAACAGGGGTTTCAAATCAGTAACTAGATTGTAACATTAGAAACAGTGATGAAAATGACAATTTATATTTGATCAAAAGACAAAAACTTGTATGAAGACTCATACAATATATATTAATTGGAATTAAATTGTTAATGTGTTGACAATATTTTATTGGTTATCTCCACATACATATGTCTCCACACAAGTATTCCTCTCATAAAAATTACCAAAGGGGTTAAATAAAGAGGGAGCATAATAATCCATGTGCATATGTGCTGGCTTGGATAAACACCAACCCACCAAGACATAAATGTAACACCTTTATGCTCAAAGGACATTATGAGAAAAAGTTTTATCAGAAATGAGTTGTTATTGGTCCCCACCCATAATCAAACTTCTACAACATGTATTCATGTGATAACAAGCAAGTAAACTATGTATTCAGCACATGCCTTTGTCGGCGCTCAAACAGACCTTAGGCTTAAACATATTGGAATTATAAACTAAGTAAATATTAAGCAATTAACACATCCATTATCAAGGATAAGGTAGAATTATTTGTTTTGTCGTATGCATTATCAATTATTATATGTTTATACTTAAATATATATATATGATATGATATAACCTTAACCCTCTAACAAAGGCCATAGTGTTAGTTGTAGCTCGACCTTTGGTTCATGATAAGTATATTGCTTAAGTTTAAGTTTAAAAATCTTTGTTTATGAACATTGTTTAATTCTTCAGTATATTTTTGCTAAAAGTAGTCATTTGTCCTAAATCCTAATGGTAAAAGGAAACTAAGTTTCAATTCCATCATCACCATAAACTTAGTTTATAATAATCTAAAAAACAAAGTTAATTACATTGGAGCAGAATAGTGAATGCCCAGGTGGGTAAAATTGCATAGAGGAGCTTATACATATCCATAATTATGGTATTCTCAACTGTTTTGATGGCTTTTCAAAAGTGATGGCATAGAATTGATTAGGAAAGATGGTGTGAAAAGTGGTCAAATAGTAGTAAAGTGGTTGGACTAATGGAGCTAATGAAGGACCAAAAACTGACACAGGCTCAATAATGATAATAAATAAAGATTACTCACACACTCCTTCACAAAACTAAAAGTCTTCAATAAAGGAGGTGCATATTATAGATGATTATACATACATATACATACACAATTTGAATGTTACTCATCACTCATCAAGTGATGGCATAGCTTGGCTTGGCAGATTAGTTAACTCTTATATATACATATATATATGTATATTGAGGATTATGGATTTTTGTAAGAGTTGTTGTTATGAAGTAAATTGATATTTGATAGCAGTTCTTCTATATGGACTCTTATCTTCAATGTACGTTTCCTTTCTTTTTACTTACTCCTTCTTCTTCTTCTTCTTATGCACTTGGGTTACCAATGAATTGTTAATTGTTCAATTCACGTCATTAAAACCTTCCTAATTTATAAGAAGAAGAACAAAAATGCATCATCTAGATGGAACGAACAAAATTTGAAGTTGTGAACATATGTCATCTCATTTGGCTTTTACAATTTGTTATTTTGGTAGGAACATATTGAAGCTCAACCAAGTATGAGTTTTAATGTATCAAGACATGTCCATGTCTAGATCCACTACTACATTTCGCCATTATTTTTTCATGGGTCCAAGGGAGTGAAAATGAAATCAACACTTGTCTCTAAGTTAGTCTTACTTGGATACTAATTTACAGTGTGTTCAAGTCTTTAAAGCATATTTATTGTCATAAGTCCCTATCACTTAAAAGGAATGTAACACCATAAATAAAATTACAAGATATATCAGGCTCATCAATGCAATTTTTTAGTTCTTGGGTTGCACATGTTTTTGGCAACAATAATAATCAACCAAAATAATATAACTATCTGATTTGTCTTACTGATACTATGTTATTATCTGTTTTACTTATAGAAAATACATACTACAATATTTTAATGACCAACATTATATGCTACTCAGATTAGAATAGTATCTTATTGATAATGTTAGAATGATTACTACTTGGATTATTGGGGTAGACTATTTTAGAACAACTTCAATAATTGTATTTTCTTTTTGTTGCCAAATGCCAACTCATAAGAATACACTTGTACCTACCACACCCACCCAGCTAAGCTTGGAGTTAACAGTTACCTTCCTCCAACCATAATATCCCAACCAATGAACCAAACATTGTCCCTCCATCTATATCTTATCCCCTCCTTTCATATTTTTTTACTTTCTTTGAACTAGTAATAATCTCTCCACAACTTTTTCTATCACTTTTTGTAAAGAGAATTCCTATATTCTGAGTGTTGGAAAAATGACAGAGGAACAACCCAAAAAGGTGGAATCTGCTGCATCAACATCAGATCCTCCTCCTCCTCCACCACCTGCTCCAATTGAACCTGAACCTGAACCTGTTGTTCATCATGACAAACCTATTGATGACTCCAAAGCTCTTGTTCTAGTTGAGAGTATAATACTAATACCTCCCTCTCTTATGTTCTATCCTTTATCACATGTTTACCTTTTTATTTCATTTTAATTGATTAAGGTAACCACTAACCTTTGTTATTGTCAGAGCCTGATGAACCTGCTGGAGAGAAACCATTAGAGGGTTCTGTCAACAGAGGTATGTCAATTACCATTATGACACTTGATTATCCTTTTCTGCACTTTACTTCATATGCTGTGACATTACATAATAATATGTATGCTGTTTCATACTTTCATTCTTTTTCAGATGCTGTTCTTGAAAGAGTTTCAACAGAAAAGAGACTATCACTAATCAAAGCATGGGAAGAAAGTGAAAAGTCAAAGGCAGAGAACAAGTAAGATTTTGCATCACAAGCTTAAGGATCTATACATGTTTCATATCTTGTGACCACAATTGGTAACACCTCCAAGATAGGGATTTATGTTACTTCACACCTTTCATCTCTTAACTTATATAAGCTTTAACCTGATTATGTTATAGAGAGCTTATGTAGATTTGTTACTATCAAATTGTTCCTAATTTTTCATTGAGTAAGCATAATTGGAGGTTTTAATTAAACAAAATTAGCATGTTACTATAACATCACAAATTCGTATTATTTATCATGAAATTTGTTTCTTGTCCTTATTTAACAAATTTTCATTGCTAATTTATATGAAATTGTTGAGCAGAGCTCACAAAAAGGTTGCAGAAATTTTAGCATGGGAGAATACTAAGAAAGCCACTACAGAGGCTGAGTTGAGAAAGATTGAAGTAAGAATTTATTTCACTAGTAATTAAAAGATATGCTTTGAGTGCTACTGAGAAGGAGAGAAAAACTGAGATCTCTCTTTGTATCTGATAGGAACATCTGGAGAAGAAAAAAGCAGGGTATGCAGAGAAGTTGAAAAACAAAATAGCTACTATACACAAGGAAGCTGAAGAAAAGAGGGCAATAATTGAGGCCAAAAAAGGGGAAGATTTACTTAAGGCAGAGGAGTTGGCTGCAAAGTACAGGGCTACTGGAACAGAACCAAAGAAGCTCCTTGGTTGCTTCTGATGCTGAAACAAAACCAAAATGCTGTGCTATCATTATTGTTATGTTATTTAATTTTGGTGTTTTTTTCTCCATGTTCATTTATTATGTGTGCATATTGATATGTTGGTGTGTGTATATACCAATTACTTTGTGTACAAAGAAATTGAACTATTCAAGTTGGTTGATTACAAGTTTCTACTTTCTTGTCGCATTAGGCCACCAACCATTGCTAATTCTGCCTTATTACAAGACTTGATCCATGTTTGGAATACTTTCCATTTATATTGAATATACGTGCATATTTCCAAAGATAAGATAGATATCTTAAAGACATGTCAAAAAATTCGAGAGATTTGATACTTCATAGATATGAGATTTGTTTATAATGAAAATCATGGGATGGTTGTTTCTTAAGCAAGACTTTGTAGGAGGCTATAAATGTTAAAATACTTGTGTATCAGGATAGCAGTTAAATCTATATGCTAAGGACCAGTATACATATAAGCACCAGTTATAATGATACATCTGAATCCATTAAGGTAAACTTGAACTCTAGCAACTATTCCTCTATCCTTCATTCCTCCCTCTAAACCAACGAGCAACTAACAAAATGGACCTCAGTGTTGGAAATGAGGGAATCACTTATATGGATGCATTTACAAAAGGCAAAAAAGTGAAAATTACTACTACATAATAGTATTGCCTTACCCTGAGGAAACTGTAAGTGTGTCCCAGAATCCTATATCACCATCAGGCACATCTAGCAGGTGCTTCAATGCAGATTCAGAAGCATCGAAAAATTCGTAGTTTCCTGACTCTAACGCACCACCTGTGTCATCATCTTCAAGTTTTGGTTTGTAGCTACCTTCCTCTTCTTGAGTCATCTTAGCAAAAGTGCTAGTGTTTTTCACCTGTACAACTGAACATGACTCCAACTTTGATGATATTGATGATGATGCTTCTTGTGAGACATGTCCTTGACACACTACTCCTTCTTCCTTTCCCTTAATCGTGCGAAATGAGTCTCCAACCTCAGAATGCCAAAGTTGAAGATAGCAATCGGTGTATGTTTTATTACTTGTTGACCAAGAATTAAGCAATGGGGATTCCATTGATAACCTTGCCTCTGCCTCAACTCTGGCACTTTCCCATTGTACCATGTGATGTGTAGAAGGAGACTCGGACTTGATAATCTTTGGATCAGGACTTGCATGTGGCTTTTTAGCACTTCGGGTATGATCTGACCCAGAGAGGTGCTTCTTTAGATGGGTGTTCCAGTAGTTCTTAATCTCGTTGTCAGTTCTTCCTGGTAGCTGAGATGCAATAGCAGCCCATCTAGAAGAAAGCATGGTTACTGGTTACATACAAAGTGAATGTAATATCAAAAGTACATACCAATGTAGTCACATATTGAAGTAAGCAAGAGATTATGTGGATCTTCTGTGATTAAATTTTGAAAATTAAAACTTCTCCTTTACCACTTCACGTATCATTGAGTGCAGGGGAGGGAATCGGCCAACCGGCTCAGGGGAGGGAATCGGCCAACCGGCTCAGGGAGGCCCATGGCCTAGCCTCTTTCCGGTCTAAAATCTATTTAGAAAACAAGACAGGATTGAAGTTTTTTAAAAGGCCTAATTAACTATGAACTATGCATACTAAAGTATTGAAGTAAAGTGTAGTGCTCAACCTATTTTCATCCATACTTAGGATGAAACAAAGGATAAGAGTAGTGGCAATAAAATGAAAACATCAGAGACTGAAACATTATCTAAGGGAAGAAATCACATTTTCCCTTTACCTTACTCATCTAACAATATGAATTTAAGCAATGCAACATACTTGTTTTGCAGCTGATGAGTAAAATCAACAAATGGAGAAAGAATGTGGTACCTATTGCCAAGCATAGCATGAAATTGAATGATAGTAGTTTCTTCTTCATTAGTAAATGGACCACGCTTTATGTCTGGTCGAAGATAATTTATCCACCTCAGCCTACAACTTTTTCCACAACGTAGAAGACCTACTTGTACACAACTTTTATTATTATATTACTTAGGAATATAAGTTTGTAGTACATATAGATATTACTTAGGAATATTAGAAATCATATAAAAACATGAACTAATAAATAAGCAAAACCTTGAAGAAAAATGAATAGTAAGTTGCACCTGCACGGTTGGGTAGTGTACGCCAACTACCATGACCATGGTTATTGATGTAGTCAACTAAGGTTTTGTCTTCTTGAGGGGTCCAAGCTCCTCTCCTTACACCATGTTTCTCACAACAGGGTGCTTTACCCATCTTCTACTACCAACTCATTACCTTATACAATAACACTACTACTGCTTTATTTTTACTGATAACTTTGTATTAATTGATGATCATAAATTAAGATGCAGGGTCTACACATCATCATTAACACAGATAGATGTGTCTCTGTGCATGAGAAAGAGAAAGAGAGAGAGAGAGAAATCACTGAGAGGTCTCTATAAATGCATGTGTACATGACACTTGGGTAGCTTACTCAACCAGGGTTGCATTTATTCAGAATAATACTTATCACATCACCTAGTGATTAAAGGAAATGGTGTGAGATGGTTAAAGCGGTGCAATTGCAGAAAAGACAAGACACAACAGAATACAAAATCATATCTATATATCTAATCAATGTCTTTATTGGTTAAGGTGCATACTCATTATTGACCATGTACCATTTATTATCTCAACTGCCCCTCACCTCATCACTCAAACCTGCATCCTCAATATCGTGTCAAATAAGCCTCACTTATACCATATTTGGTTTAAAGATAATGTTTTTATCTTATCTAGTCATTCATAATCACCACCATTTCACATTGTTTCAATGTTTCATTAATAAAGCTCTGGAATCATTAAACAATATGAAAATCAGGTAACATTATTAATGAAAATCAGGTCTCAAAATGACTTTATCATTTCAATCTGGTGAGAGTGACAATTCCTCAAGAGTCAAGATCAAGATTAAAGATATGATGCTTTATATCATCAAACTTTAATGTTGGAAGGACTCATTAAAGATATCACTATCAAACTAGAGAGGAGTAACTCCATGATGCTTTTGTATCCTATTGCACTCATTTGGATTGGGTAGGAGTAGGAGTGTAGTACATAAATTTTGCAATGGAAGTGCAATTTAATGTTTAGCTATATATGTTAGAAAAAGAGATCAGAGTGGAGTAATGCAGAACCAGAACAGAGGAGAGAAACTCTGTTGTCTAGGGACAGCAACATGTCAGTATGTCACACAAGGGTATTACAAACACAATAAATGTTTAACAACAATTAAGTTGTAGGTATCCATAACTGAGTTTCGTTACCAAAATCGAACGATATCATAATGTTCTATCAGAGTCTAACATAATATTGATCTCAAAATCTTTCATAATTATTTTGTCTAACGTTTTCGTTGGCTGCTATCTGACTCGAGAAATTATATTATTGAATTAACCTCTATTTAATCTCCTTTACTACTTAAAGAAAAGTGGTCTTATATTCCTCACAAACAGCAAACATATAAAAGCCGACATAGCTAGACTATAGGTTACTACAAAAGGCCAATAAAAGTTTTCCTAAAACAAGAACAGCCATTCTTTTTTACCTAACCAAAATTTATCAAAACATCATATATTATCTTAAAGTTACTTAAGAAAATCTCATATTCTAACAACATATATAAATTATTCTTCCTTTCTAAGCATCCTTGTAAGCTTAGCCCCTCATACATACATTGCATCATTGCTTAGGCTGAAGTTGCTACTTAGATCAACCCCAGCTATACACTGGACGAATCCATTTGCCACTATTTGATTTTCAAACTTAAGCTGTGAATTGAACATCTCAGTGGCTGAAATGTGAGTTACACTATTATGATACTCTCCTCCACCAAAGAGCCCTTCTGATAAACAATGCTGCATTGAAGCTTCTTGAAATGTTGGATTTTGATCAAATGCATTCCTCAAGGTCAAAGAGTCATATGAGTTAGAAGAGTTGCCATCATTTACATGATCAACTGAAAGCCACTCAGCAAATAACAGTTTTGGCATGAAGCCTTGATTTATAGCCTCTTTGGTGAAGTTTATATTATGTGTGCCTTGTGTTGCAAGTCTCTGCAGAGAGAGTGAAGAGTCCATGGTATCTGAGCTTGTGGTAGCAGAGTGAATTTGCTTATGAGGTTCCATTTGTTGAGATTTGCCCCCTCTCTTTTTAAGATATGAATGCCACAAGTTTTTTATCTCATTGTCGGTCCTTCCTGGCAAATGCTGTGCAATCTGAGACCACCTGACAAATATAAATATTTTTCTCAGAAAAGAATTTCACTGCAATAAGGGTTGCAGAAAAATGCTACTTCCTTATGATTATCACCTGTCCTATATAAGGCTTTCATTGCAAGGAAGAAAAATGAAAGAAAAAAATGTATGCTAGAAGGGGAAAAAGTTTTTTGTCCTCTCGCTACATCATTCATATTATACTCATAAAAGAAATACTATCAAATAATGATGTGAAATATATAACAAAAAATATGGACTAATGCACGAAGCTCTCACCTAATGAGGTATGAGAATAGGGGATGTACACAGTCTTATCTTCACAAATAAAGAGACTTTTTATGAAGTTTGAATCCCATGATTTTCAAGTTAAGACAAACAATTTTATCATTATGCTGAAACTCAAATTCAAAGATGTGCATTATTAAATTTTCTCCTGAAAATTGCAGAATCTAATTCCTCTTGTCCACATTAATTTGAAAATGTTCACCTTATGATATAAAAAAGAAGATTTTGATTATGATTGGAAAAGTGAAACTAAATGTAGTGTTTTTGCTTACTTGTTGCCCAACATATTGTGAAGGGTGAGGATAGTCTCCTCCTCCTGTTTGGTGAACATCCCTTTCTTTAATCCTGGCCTTAAATAGTTAATCCACCTTAATCTGCAGCTCTTTCCATTCCTTTGCAACCCTGTATTTATGTATATAATAATTCTACTCCATCACCATCATGTAAACATTAAAACAATTACTAGTGCATGTCAATTTCATTTCAACATTTTCAACAATCTACTATTGCTCAAAATTGCAAATCAAAAGTGCCAAAATACTGTGCCTGTCTTTTACAATGAGGATTCTGAACCTTTATTAATAGAGTAATGATACTTGCATAAATTTTATCCTCACAAACTCTCTAAGTTAAACTCAATCAAAGAAGTTACCATATATCCAATTTGCAGTGTTATCTAATAATTTGGAGTGTTTTTAGAAATCGTGATGACATTGTACGACTTTTTGGATTACTAATTTTCCATACAAAAGTTGTGAAACACTTTAACGACTTTTATAAATGGTGTATTTCTATACCAAGAAGTTATGTTGCTCTTTCACGATTTCTAAGTGTGTTTTTTCAATGTCCACAAGTCATGTAGCTTTTTCACGATTTTTGAGTATGTTTTTTTGAGCAATGTGCAGAAGTCGTGCAGTCATTGCATGACTTTTGTGCATGATTTTTCTTCACTAAGAAGTTGTGGAACCTATTCACGACTTTTATGCATGATTTTTTTCTTCACCAAGAAGTAGTTGATCCCTTTCACAACTTCTATATACCAAACTCTACTCGTTTACTAGTTAAAAATTAATAGTTGAGATTTCTATAAAAATAATCCACTAACTGATAACCACTTCGCATGGATGGGAACTAACATCTAGTTCACATGTTAGCCCTTATCGTGAAGATAGAGCTAATACAAGTATTATTTTTCTTCCAAATGCATCAGTTTTTCTTATATAAAATTGACTGGACAAAATTTATTAGATTTAGATCAACTAAAATTCAAAAGTCTTAATTATTGATGTATTTTACTTTTTATTATTGTTAACATTTCTATTTGATAACTTGATCCAAGTTTTAGACACATTTTTCATATAAAAAGAAGAGACATTTGATTCAAGAAAATGAAGGATGTGAAAAAGAAACCAACCTGCCTTAATAGGGACAGAACTCCAACAATCATGACCATGTTTAAGGATGTAGTTTCTGAGCTTATTGTCTTCTTCAGGTGACCATAATCCCTTCCTATGTTTTGGTTTTCCCTTTTCTAGTGGCTGGAACCCCATTTTACTTTAATGCTAAGATTGAAGTCTCTACAAGAGTTATGAAAGACTAGACTATAGAGCATACACAGTCACAAAAAGAGAGGAAGCATATACAGTAACAAAGAGAGAGAGGAAGGGAAGAATAATTGGTATGCAAAACAATGTACAAACAAACTTATATATATTAAACCAAGGATTATTTCTCCATAACATATTCACATAAGAACGTTGACATAAGTAAATAAATGTATAAAGTATAAACCATGAAATGTTGATTATAAAATTTTCTGTCCTGCCACATGGGTTGAAACTCTTGAAAGCATGTTCTACATTACAGAAAGGGTGCAATTTGGAAAATGTTGGAACCTAAGGTAACATTTCTAGCCATATTTCTCTTCAATCATTCATCAAAGTTAGTAATCACATGCTCAAAATCCTCAAAAGCTACATGATTTATTTATTTTTCATGGATTTTATTTTGTAATCAAATGGTTTATTTTAAACATTTGCATGACAAATACTACCAAGAGAACAATCATTCATGACCATATGTTAAATTACTGGATGGTGTGTTTATTATCCCAAGTTCTGTTTTTTGTCCTTGCCGAATATCAAACTCTTTTTTTTATGATAAATGGCTATGTTAAAGAAATGGAAGGGGCCTTCAAGTCTTCACCTACAACATAAATTAGTGTCACTGATGCAACTTCATTTTATTCTCTAGGCAAATATATTAAATGATAATGAGGCAATAATGTGAATGAAGCCATGGAGAAGACTATTCCTTAAGATAGGACACCCAATCACTAATGAGGCTTATTCAATCATCATTTTGTGACGACACTTAACAAATTCTATACGTCCATACACCAATTAAATAGAACTTGATTATGACAAATGTTGATATAGTAATTATTTGCATCATCAATAAAAAAAATAAAAAAATGAGGTTCGACTCATTATACTTACATTCTTAAGAGTGTGAATAATTAGTAAGATATTAGATATAATTGTAGGATAAAGATTATGAGCTTTAGCATACTTATATCCTCGTGTTCATGATAGGTTTTTATTTGGTGTTTATAATTAATAATTATAATAATAAACTTGAGTTTAATATATAATATTTATTTTTTCTTCCAATATTGATAATATTATATATTTCAAGCATGTTTCTATTGTTACTAGGTGCACCATATAAAATACGCAAAACTGATGATTTTATACCATTCACGTTCAAAATAAAGTATGCACTTTCATGTGTAAATCTCAAATCCTATAAACAAATATGCGCTCTAACATAACTCAATTTGAAAAGAGTTAAAAGCTAACATAAAAGCAAACTTACCAAATTCCTCTACCCTTTGACATGAGTAAGACTCTTCTCCATTAATGGAGAGGCAAGTGATATTTTATAGTGTATTTTTAAGGTCAAAATTGTAATATCAATGAAAAGTAAATGTCATAAATGTCATTGTCTATTAAGTTTTTAGTATATTTCTCCCTAACTTGCCTCTCCATTAATGGAGAGGAGTCTAACTCCTTTGACATAGACATCAAATTACATAAAATGATGGTGATGTTTGATACTAGAATTATAAAGTGGTAAATTCTTTAGTATCCCATAAATAACTTATTTACCAAAGCCATTGACTAAGAAAATGATCCATCAAGTAATGCAGGAATCTGAGTGAGAAAGACAAAAAAAAGTACACGTTGTTAAATAAATTCCCAAGCGCGTGTTAAGTACATTATTCTGAATTTAAGAATATTGAATCAATAATACCTTCCCGAGATCAATAGAGGAATCACAATTATTATTGAGAATTCGACAATGAGGTGCTTCATTATTAATACATAAACTAAGTTATATAATAGTTTTATGTAGTCCTGTCCGAGTCGGGAACATCTACAAGTACGTGGCGTTAACTCTTTCAGTGGACATTTTTTTATCCACAAGACTCGAACCTGAGACATTGTTTAAGGGGAATCAAACATGTACCACTTGAATCAACGTCCGCTCGATTACCCCACATTAATATAAAAAGTATTGAAAAGGGGGGGAAATGTCACGCATGGTTGAAGGTTGGCCTCTTCTATACGAGTTATCTTTTAAATACTTTTAACAAAAGTACCCAACAAAATTAATGACGTGCCAAAACCTAAGGGCGTATTTTTATATAGTAAAACTTGAACCTGGTTGAGCTCTAGAATAGAATAAAGGTTCTGAAGATTATGCAAATCAAACTCGATGTGACATATATAGGAGAATATTTCCTTAACATTGGCAATTTGATTTTTTTATTAGATCATAATTGAGGAATGGAACATATAACTTAAGATTATCATTTAGCCAATAAATTCGTATGATTGGTAAAGATTTCACTCACACCTTATAACACCATTCCAACGGTGATCCTTAACAATATGATTTTGTCTGTAAAAAGTTGATATATAAGTACATTTATAAGCATTCTATGAGTGGCTAGACTTATTTTGATCTTAGTGGTCAGTTCTCAAAACCCAATTCACCAAAATTTTGTATATAAGCTTCTCTAAGTTGGATGGTGAATTTAGAGAATGAACTGTGTACATTTCTACTCAATTCAACAGGGCTACACTAATTATTGCCGGCAATTTAGCTATAAGAAATGTTGCTCTAAATATCTACATGAAACCAAAAGGTATTGTTCTAATTGAACTTCAAAGCGTTTCTGATTCATAAGATTGACAGGGCCATTAAGCTATGAATGGGTACTCCATAAATCAAAATCTATTTTTGGTTTAGAGTCTATTTGTCAATTGAATTTTGGAGATGAAATTGAAAGTTTATGAAATCCACGTGTGAGATAATTTTATTTTTTACTTTAAAATCTATTTGTGAATTAGGATTTAGGAATTTGAGGTTGACTTTAGGATCCAGAGATAAGCTTCAGGTCAAGCTATAATGTTTGTAGAATAAGTCAAATCCAAATATATTATTCCTAAAGGAATATCAAATAAAATGGAAAGAATATATAATTATTCATAAACATTTATGTGCCCCAACTAGAGTGATATCAAATATCTGGAGTTTTATGCATATGAATGATCCTATCTGAAATAATTATGATTGGGAATTATTTGATCGTCTTTTTCAAAAGAAAAAGTGATAAATAAAGTCAATTATAGATTTGGTAGAAAATGTATATATGAAGTGGATAAGATGGGATATAAGGTATGGGAAGCACAAAGTAATGCAAAAGCCATGTGCCCCTGCCTCCAAGCTCTTATCCACTGACACATTGCAAACATCCCCAAGATGCTAATAATATGTAATTACTAAAAACTGCTAATAATGTATCATTATAAAGTAGTTTTCGCTTGTTGAATCGTGAGGAGATGGATCCAGCCACGGGAAATAGTATCATATTTTCCTCGGTACATATATACTTTTTAGGTTCAGGTTATCCAAAACTCAACGAGTTTGGAGATGATATCTTTATTTTCAACCCGTTGAAGTTTGGATTCGGGTTTTGATTTTTGAGTTCGTGTTTGGGTATGTACAAACTCACCCCTGCCCTGTTGTCATCCCTTGACTTATGATCCATTGAGAAACTCAGTCTCGAGGCACTCTATGCTGCTCCTCCTCATTCCTTGTGTGATACTATCCAATACAAATAACTCTGCACTGTTTCTTCTATTCTCCTTCAACGTGTTTTCACTTTTAGTGTTGGCTTTACGTTTAACTATTGATATTTGTTTGATGCGTCTAATGCTCATTTCTGTGGTTTGTTGTCAACAGGAAGTGAGCACAATAAGGTAACAAAATGGAATTATTAAATGAATAAAATATATATTATTATAAATTTACATCTTAACCAATATAATTAATTAACAAATGAATTAGTTTAGCAGATTAATAAGTGGGGTAGGTTTAAATACCAAAAAAAGAACGTGTAGTAGATACAGAAGGAAGAGTCTACCAAACCCTCAAGGCTCTGAGTTTATTATTATTATTATTATTATTATTATTATTATTATTATTATTATTATTATTATTATTATTATTATTATTATTATTATTATTATTATTATTATTATTATTATTATTATTATTATTATTATTATTATTATTATTATTATTATTATTATTATTATTATTATTATTATTATTATTATTTACCAAATAAAATAAATAGATAAATTCTTCATCCTTTTCATTAGAACTCTATCTTTTGTTTCTCTCTCTAACACAGTTAAACAAAAGCTATGGTGTTGGAACTGTGGGAGACGGCGAAGGAAGCAATCATAGCATACACAGGTTTAGCTCCGGCCACCTTCTTCACCGTCCTCGCCGCTCTCTTCGCCGCTTACTACGTCTTTTCTGGTCTCTTTGGATCCTCTTCTGACCACCACCGCCACACCGACAGGGACTTCGAGGAGGAGGAGATGCCTCCTCTCCGGCCACCGGTTCAGCTCGGCGAGATTACGGAGGAGGAACTTAAAGCATACGACGGCTCCGATCTTGAGAAGCCCTTGCTCATGGCCATCAAGGGTCAAATATATGATGTCTCCCAAAGCAGGTTTTTTTATGAACCTTTCTGCTGTATAGTTTCTGGGTTCTTCTTTTTTCCTTTTGGGTATTTATTATTTTGTGGTTAAGAATTATTGTTTGTGTCAAGTTTTATTTTTTAATTTGGAGATTGCTATTGTTAAAGTTATTGTTTTCAGTTCCTTTATATGTTACTGTGATTTTTCTGATGCCCTTTTATGTTTATAATGATTTAAATTGATTTGTTTAGTTTCTTTTACATATGTGAAGGTAAGTTTTTTTCATTGATTTCTTTTTGTGCCTACTTAATATAGTTCTCTTGTTGCTCTTATCACATGATAAATATTATGCCTGTCAAGTTGTGGAAGTATAGAATGTGAAGGTGAGAATTGAACGGTTTTATACAAGGGATTTAAAAATACTGTGTTGTATTGAAATATATTATTGTCAATTTTCAGCAATGGATTTTCCATCTTCTCAGTCTTACTAATGAGTCATGACAATATCAAGTCAAATGTTATCCTCTGCTTGTCTGAGTGGGAAATGGGCAAGGTGGATGATGGAATATGATATTCAACTATAATTTCATTTGTGGTTTTGAGTGAAAATGAATTTATTTTATTTTTCATCTTCTTATACCAATGATTTCTACTTCAAGTATTTTGCATTCTCCCTCTCTCAAGTGCCTACCCAACCAAGTTGACCCCTACTCAGAAGTATCATTTGCTTAGCTGAAAGTATTAGTTTTTACAATGCTTTACTCCTTTTTGTCCTGCATGCTGGTGTGCAATTTCCGACGATTTTAACGTTCTGATGAATCTCAAAGTCGATAAAATATAATGAAGTATCAATTCTAAGATTCGTAAATGTGGCTCATTTGCTATCCAAAATAAAGTTGTTCCACAATCTACGATTTTCATTCAATTTTTATGCGTTATCCCTGTGGCATTTCATTTAATTTTGGTTACATAAGAAGTAGCATTTTTTTTCCAACTATGAACTTGGTCTGATCTAGCTACTGTAGATCTGCTAGAGTTCCAACTTTCAAGTCTTCAGTATCAAACTGTGACCCAATATGGAGTAAGAACTTTGCCCTCGTTCAAGAATGAATATACTTTTACATGTGAAGATCCAAGAGATTTGAGTGATGCATGATTTTGCTTGACAACAGACTCGCTCTCTTATTCCGCAAGAATGAATTATGTATATATTCGCCGAAGTTTTGTTGTTTATGTTTAACTATTTAGTTATAATTTTTATCACCTATAAATGTGTGCTTGCAGGATGTTTTATGGACCGGGTGGCCCTTATGCTCTATTTGCTGGCAAGGATGCTAGCAGAGCTTTAGCGAAGATGTCTTTTGACGAGAAAGATCTGACTGGGGATACTTCTGGTCTTGGCGCATTTGAGCTTGAGGCCTTACAGGACTGGGAATACAAGTTTATGAGCAAGTATGTAAAGGTTGGAACCATACAAAAAACAGTTCCAGTAACTGAAGGAGGTGAATCCACTGGTGAACCATCAGAAGCAGCTATTCCCCGTGATGCCGATGCTGCTAAGCCTACTGAGGATGTTGAAGGTGTTAAAAGTGATGAAACCCTGTCAAATGCTGGTGCAAATTAGAGTATGGTTGTATTGCCTTTCATAAATAATACCCTTCCCATTCAAATGATGGGAATAAAAAGTTCATAGTTTTAATCTTTCTTTTGTATTTCCATAATATGTATATTTCTGAAAGGCAACTGGCCAATGAACACTTGAGATGAGTAGTTGTGTAATTGTTAATGAATAATGTATTTGCTCTGTGCAAGAATAATCCAAGGATATGTTTTTTTAATAATACTTGGTTGAATATTTGTCAAGGCAAGCAATTGAATTTGAAATTAATTAATTTCTCAGCAACAAATCGATCTAATTTATAATATATATATATATATGTGGTATTTATTGATATTGATGTGTTATTACATTTCTAAAAAAAATTGACTGAAAATAGTAAGTATTTGAAAAGTCAACAATCAACCTTTTCTTAGGACTGTGGTACTGCATTAATTTTCTTCCTTTATTGTTTGGAATTATAGACCAAGGACCATCATATTCAAAAATTACAACGTGAGCAGAAATGTGGCATTACAGATATATGCACGGTTGATTTCTATGCACTGAATTATTTCACTGACAAGGAACCAATTAAAGACTAGCCTTTCTATTTTGCGGGATAATAAGGTTGTATACATCTATTTGACCCAATTAATTCGGAACCTCATCGTTCTCTTATACCAAAAATTAAAGTTGCCATCTTGTTGTTGTAAAAAATAGTATTTCTTTATTAGAGAATTCTGAATCCCAAACTATTACCCAGAGTGTGTTACAATGTAATAACACTTGGACGGTTGTGTAGAAGCCAATGTTTGTGATGAAGAAAATCTAACACCGAGATTGTGTTGAAGACTATGCCAAAAGTCCTCATATCTAGTAAGATTTGTTTGGTTTGAGTAGAGTCCCTATTGTATACTATACTCAGGGAGGCAATTTTCTGAGTTGTTATAGTACATCTCTTATGCAACCAAAATACAAATAATAATCTCTATTTCTATCTAATGGACCCATCACCCTTGTCTTCTCTCTTATACTCCTCTTCTGAATAAAACTCAATGGGGTCCAGAGAGACCATGTCTTCATGATTTGATTCCAAGTACCTCAAATCCTGAATCAATCAAAAGTTACAATTTTTGTATCAGGTATCATCTATTTTCTTTGTAAAAGTGTCTGCAATCTATAAACTGCTCTACATCCTAACTTCACTCACCATTACTTTTTATACGCTTGTCTCATAGTACATATGCATGTCCTTCTCAGGTAAATTACCATTTATAGTCTTTGATTCGCTCAATTAAATTGCCTATCAGTGTCAACAACTTTGGATTCATTTTTCTACACTTGCATAAATGTCACTTTCTTGTTTACTTAAATATAACTCCACCCTATCAACTACGCGTTCGAGGGTTCGATTGCTAGGAGCGACACTTGTTGGAGAAGTAACCTCAAACTCTGAAAGAATTAGTTCATTACCTAAAAAGGTGAAAGAATACCCAAAAACATAGCCCCACCCTGCATTCCAGCTCATAACTTCTCTTTGTGGTATTAGACTCAGCTTACCACAAAAATTATATTAAAATATCACCACTCTCATGAATTCATCTCTCAATTATTATCATCTAACTATAACCATCTTTCATTAATTTATTAGATAATATGTGAATGACATAACATATAACGTTGAAGATTGATGTCAATTTTCAAATGTCATGACATAAAAGAATTAACAACTTAGTACGCTCATCCTTTCATTACTGTAAGGTAGCCACTTGTCACTTTCTTCAAAGTCAACTTTTGACATTTGGCATGCTCATCATAAAATGACTTTTTTATGTCGTCATATAATGATTAAACATGAATGATAAGTATGCCGTAACCTTAAAGGGAGACTCTTCACCAACATATATAATTTGATGTCTCATTTATAGGTCATACCCTCCATCCCGAATATGATAATTCCAAAACCCTTAACACTCTTTCTGCTTCTCATCGCTCTTATTACAGGAATGAAAGGAGGTTCAGGTTCTGGTTTAAGGAGCCATGTTGATATGGAGAGGAAATCTGAAACAAAATATTCTTCAATGTTCACACAAAGTTATTCTGCTGTTCTCTCCTCTTTGAACAAGAACAAGGATAAGTCGAAGCAATTTCATGCAGTTTCTCACCGGCTAGTCCCTTCTGGACCAAACCCTCTTCATAATTAACATAACGGAAGATGCATCATTCTTCCTTTCCTTTTATTTTGCATATAAATAAAGTCTTAGGGTTCTTGGAACTTATTTCTCATCACTTTAGTGCATGCATGCTTCATATAGAAATAAAGGTACAGTTGAACCTTTCTGTTCTTGCCTCTCGACTATGTCTAAATATATATGTGTTTCATAATATATGATCATATGCTATTTTTAATTTATATATTTATTTTTAAATTTTGATTCAAAAAATGCAGTAACCATGGGCTGGAATTATCTCTGGATTATAACATGTGATACTAATTTTTTTCAATGTTTCAGATTTATATTTATTTTTAAATTAAAAAATGTTAAATATCTTCTTCCATCACATTCCAATTAGGGTACCCGAGAGGAAGAAGTGCTTGCAACTTTGTCATGGCTTTTTATTCCACCTTTTCATTCTAGTAAGATTTTAAATTGTAACCCATTATTATGTTTGTGGTTACAATATTGGTTTTCAATGGTAACCCATTATTATATTCAAAAGCAATATCAAGCATTTACATATCATAATGTTGCATTTAATGATCATTTGACTTAACATATATAAAGTCTAGTAGTTAATTTGCATGGATGCTAATTGTCGTTGGATTAAAAAAGAAGAAGTGATAATCAGCTACTATTTTAACAGTTTTTAGAAGTTGTTAAGTGAATGTACAACTTCTATATACACGTTGTTATACTATTTATTGACTTATAATCTTGATGGTATTTTACTCTGAAGTTTTGTAGCCTTTTCACGATTTCACGACTTTTAGGTGTGATTTTTTATCGTATAGAAGTTGTTATACTAATATATGACTTCTATATAGAAGGTGTGATACCATTTAACAACTCTTGAGTGTGATTTTTTAATGTATAGAAGTCATGATACACTTTCATGACTTCTAAGTGATTTTTTTTAATTTGTCTTTCATGACTTTTTCTAATAATATTGGTACTTGACAGTCCCGACTTATCAAAGTGTTTAAAATCATTACTTAGAAGTCTAATATTTACAAATCAACTTCTATACTTCATCCATATTCTTCACTAAAGTTATAGAGTGAGATCATAACTTTCAGAAAACTTCATCTGGTCACAAATTTATCAAATTAGAATAAGAATTATTCAATCCAATTACTACATTCACATATGAACTAACTTCCATTTTATAAGTTAGTTATTACCTAAAGTTATTATCCCAGATCAATGATGTATGTCAACTTGTATTAAAATGAAAAACCCTAATTTAGAGGGATTATAATTATAAAAATCCTAACTGATGGGGACTAAAAATAAATATTTTATTATGAATAAAAAAATTAGCTGATTGTAACTAGATATTAGTTTTTAATATATCAGTCATAACTTATTCTCCCTCTCTAAGTAATATTGGCTCATAGTAAATTCTAACATAAAATAAATACTTGACTTAAATATAATTTTATAGCTCACTTAAATATGTTAACATGGAGGACTAAATACTTGCATAATAAAAACACAAAGACCATATTTTTCTTCCTGCATTTATGGCTGGACGTGATTATAGTCCTGTGTTTTTTAATGATTTATTCTTTCCATATTATCATATTTCAATCAAGTTAAAGTAAGATCAAAATCAACTAAAAATGTAAGGACCGAAGACTTTTAAAACTTTAAAAAATACATAAACTAAAGTTAGGTGATAAAAATCATATTTTAGTACGGTAAGGTACCATTAGATAAACAAACATCATCTTCATTAATGAATAGACAAATAAATGTTTTTATTTTATTTTTAATTGTAAAAGTGTAATTTTATCGTAATCAACTGAATAGATGTATTATTAAAAGTTAGATTTTCATTTGTTTTTTTTTAAATACTTTGATGAAGATGATCCTAAATTCCATTAGATCACTAGAAAGGCTAAAATGCCAAAATTTTATTTATTTTAATTTCTAAGATCGACAATTATTAAAAGAGACAATTAAATTTAAAAAAAGATTAGTTTGTTACTCAAAAAAGATTAGTCGTAAAATGTAATAATGTTGAAGAAATACATGTATGTATTTAATAATTTGTTAAAAAAAATACTATTTCAATGGGTTAAAAATAATGAGATGAATAATGATTGTAGTATACAAGTAAATATGAACAAAAATAAAGAACCCAAAAAAGTTGTGAGAATTGGGATTCTGGTTGCTATTAATGACTTTCTTTGTTGGATTCTGGCCTCTGAAGTTAGGATAGAAATAGTTTTTCTGTCAAATGGTGTCCTACTTTATGTTGAGACAAAAAGATAAGACAATGTTGTTCTAGTATTGATATCACTTGCTACACAACTGGCACGTTAAAATATGAATGAATGAGAGATGAAAACAAATTATAAGACTGTTTGGCCCTAAAAGTAGGATAGGATATAACGAAATCCTTTATCCAAATAAAATAAGGAAGAAGGAATAGAAGAGGAGAAGTAGATTAATAGAGATTATGGCTTGTTCTAATTCCGAAGAGATAGCGAAACAAATTTGCACCGAAATAGCTTCCATATTCACAAACCCCACTCATCCATACCCATCCCCACTTCATCTATTACTCACTGAACTCTCAACCGTCGCTTCCCATAACGCACGCGTTTTCCTCTACGGCGTTGGCCGCGAGGGCCTCATGCTCAAGGCTCTATGCATGCGCCTCGCCCACCTCGGCCTCTCCGCCCACCTCGTCTTCGACATGACAACACCACCCATCACCGCCCACGATCTCCTTATCGCCTCCGCTGGTCCAGGCGGGTTCTCAACCGTCGACGCCATATGTGCGGTGGCGCGTGGGAATGGAGGGAGAGTGGTGGTTATAACGGCCCAGCCCGAGAGTGGGTCGTGTGTGAAGCATGCAAACGCGGTTGCTTACGTGGCAGCGCAGACCATGGCGAATGATGAAGGGGAAGTGAAAGATAGAACGTTGCTTCCTATGGGGAGTGTGTATGAAGGAGCACTCTTTGTTCTGTTTGAGATGCTTGTTTACAAGTTAGCTCAGGCTTTGGGTCAGAGCCCTCAAGATCTTCGATCTCGTCATACTAATCTTGAATGATTCCAATCAAACTTCATAAAATAATCGTACAAATTTTAATTTCTATTATTATAATTTTTATTTGTAATTAAATAAGATTCTCTGATCGGATGAGGACACCAAGTGAGACAGGTGATCCCCTTCCTTTGCCATCACCCTCTTCCCATCTAAACTACTACAACAAATAATGCTATCTTACTCTTCTTCGTTCTATTTTGCAACTTTCAATAGCTATAGAAGTGGCTTCGTTTTTGTAAAATTCATGGGTATATATATATAGTTGTGCCTTGTGTTTGTTTATATGTTAGAAACAATATTTAACTGCCAAGAATTAAGAGTGCAAGCGTGTGTCATTTTAGTGTATAGCAACTATAGCTAATTAGAAGTATACTCGTGCTATTACATGTGCCCTGAAGAATAAAACCTTAACATGAATATGATATGAGCCTTTTTGGTATTGATGTGATTTGATTCTCACATACATAACTAATAATAGGTCGAGTCTTTGAATAAAAGTAATATTCTCACATGCATACATACACTACATACTATTAGTATTGTTGAGGAAGAGATTGTGTTGGGAACACAGGGAGGATTCCATAAGCAACTGTATTTTTCACTCTAACTTGCCAATCTCTTAGCTTATGTTGTAATGAATCCGACAACAACAAAAATAGTCCCGGAAGATGTTTTGTCATACAAGAACCCATTGCTCCACACAACACATCGGATAAGAGTCGTCTTCACTCTCGTCTCTACATCCATCATTGTTTCCTTTGTTACCCTTTCCTCTCTTTTGCTTCACAACTATTTCGATTCGGATAAGAATCATGGGTTTTTTGTTCCGGCTCTGTTTTCAATTTTGAGTCTTTACATGCGGCTGATGCTGTTTGTTAGGGTTACGTTTGAGAGATCTGCTTGAAGGAGGTCTGAGAAACCATTCAGTGTGAGTTTTGGGCTTTTAGTTTTTGTTCCCAATGGTGATTCATTGGTTTATTTGGACTTTGATTTTGTTATTCCAGTTGATAGGTTTTGGAGAGTTTTAGCTGCTTCATTGATTGGTTGCTTTTCAGTGTTCTGTTATTCCTGCTGAAAGAGGTGCACATTTATTTTTGCTTGGAACTGATCAAATTCGTCGCAATTTGTCAATGATAACTTGTGGATGGCTTACCCGTTTGATCCTTTATGCAAATCAATTTTTTTGTTATTTTTGTGGCTTTACTGTGTGGATTAAGCTGTTGGCTGAAAAAAAAATTAACACAAATAATGATAGCAATAAGGGAGGTAGTGCTATCAAGAGTGGATTTGGCAATGCAGAGAAATTGGTGGGTAATCAGGGGCTCATGTCATCTGAATTTAGTAACTTTAGGCAATGGTCTTGTTGGGGTTAAGTTAGTTGCAGATTATGGCGTTACGGCCGAACCTGCAAATGCACCTGAATGAAGCCCTGTTATCTTGGGTACCAAAGGCTTCATGCTAGCAAGGTCCCTGACTTGGATAACAGTAGGGCGAATATGTTTCTGCATAATCACTCGTGCCTTGTGGTTTTTCAATTTCTAGGGCCTCCTATGCTGGTACTTCTCTTTCTTGGCTGATCTCGAATCAATGGTCCTTGCTTTGGAAATTTCCCAATGTTAAGTAATTTGCTGCCTAGTTTTCTTTTGTCAACGAAGTTTCTCTGTTTCTGGCTTGGCGGGTAACCTTTCTGTGGACATTATTCTCTTGGGTGATTCTTATGCTACATCGCCATTGTATGCTGCTTGTTTCTTGAGGCTTTATTTTGCTTAGGGTAATGTAATCCAGCCTTTCATTTAGCCTTTTGTTATAAGTTGAATACTTTTATAGAATTTTGATAGGAGTGTTGAATTTATAGCACAAGTTTTGTAGGTTAATATAACCATTATGACTATTTACTTAACCTCAGATTTTAAAACATAATTGAGCTGTATGTTCCTGTTTTAGTTATTGAACAAAAGAATCATATCCAATTAACTTATGGAATATATAATCGCCAAGGTTATATGTTATTCACATTCCTTGCAAATTATCATGTTGTAGTTTAGGGTTATTTATATATACAACCGTAACATCTTATTGCCTCATCATGCTGTTTATATCCATTTTTCTATTTTGCTTGGCTGTAAGTACACGTTCTTTTGTTTTATTTTTGTCCACGTTTGAGAAAGATAACTGAGAGACCCAACTCGCTAAAAAATAAATAAAATAAGCATTATACTCAAATTTGTGGGTAGATATGTGGTCATAGATACCGGATTTGCGTTACTAGTACGGTATATGCAGTATGCTTACTTGGGTAGAGATATTTGAGAATGTCGTCAATATCTTGGTGTAGGTTTGGAATACTACTTTGTTCCGCAATCCTAGGCTGTTTAATTTAAACTAACCAATTATGTGTTTATCATTTTTTATATTAATTTTATAAGATATTGTTTAAGATGATTGAATATGTGGTAGAAGGCATTCTTTATTGCAAAACACACCTAGTAGTGGTAGTTTTTGAAGGAAGTAAGGACATCGTTTTCGTTCACTGCCCCAGGTTTGTCTAGGCACAGTGACTAGTCACTCCTATCAACAACAATTCTCATATATCCTATTCACTCAAACACTAATGTATTCTACCCTATGACCTATGCAACGATAGTCATTGCTCCAGTTTATTTCTAAAAACGACACTACATAATAGTGATTAAATAGGTTGGGTTGGGTTGCGTTTAGTTGTGTTTTTCGCATTTATATATAATTTACTGTCTCGTTATTTTTTTCTACAATTTACACGCAACATATATGCATACTCTATCCAGTTGAAACACTGTATTTGAATGAACATGATAATAACTAATGAGAAGACTAGAAGGGATGAGGAGAAGTGAAGCAAGTTCTTTTTTGTTTACAAATTTAAAACCACTCAGGAAAAATAATTGACAAATCTAATTGATAAGTTAGCTAAAAGTAGATTTGAAATTTGAGGGTGATAATCTTAATGATTGAATTAGAATTGTTTGATATAATTACCTTTACTTATTAAAAATATATTGGAGTTTATTTTTGAAAGATGATAGTTGGTTAGGAATTAACAAGTTAGGTTTATTTTAGTTACTTGTTTTACAAGCTTTTTTTTTCCTCCTATACAAATAAGTCATATTGACTCATTTCTAATTCAATCAATTCATTCATTCAATGACTTTCTTTCTTGTTTCATCCAGATTCATGCATGGCTTTACCATTTTAATATTACTAGTTATAGAGGTAAAAGATGATGACTAAGTCATAAGCTATCTTAACAAAGTTATCAAACGTAAGTTTATAAGTCATAAGTTTCTTTACTAAACACCACGTGTTAAGTAGCTTATAGTTGTAAGCTATTTGGCCGTATTTCCCAAAGGCAAGCATGATTTCTAAAAGGGACCATCATGTAATCTTGAATAAGAATCCTCTACATTAATGGAGAAGTATGTGATTGTTTTTACTCATGTTTTTAATGATGAAAATGTAATTCTATAGTAAACAAAAAGATAAAAGTGTCATTGCATATTGTCTTTTGTATGTTATTGTATGACACTTGACTCTCCAGTAATGGAAAAGATTCTTAGTAAGATTTTGGCTTATTGGGTTTTTTGTCATCAGTGTCTTGCATTACTAGTTAAAGTGATTGTTCATATGTATATTATATATTATCAGCATAAGAAAGATATATAATACCAAAAGTCTACATATTATGATTAAATTATTTTGGCAAGAGTTGTTATGTGTATAAATAACAACACTCTACATATATGACTAGATTACTGAAATAAAGCTTCTGTTAGATCAATCTGTAGCTAAATTACTATAAAAACCATATCACTTCCCAATTACTTTTTATTATTCAACTAGTCTCTTTTGATCCCCTTCAGGAACTTGTGTACTTCAAGCATGATAGGCCTGTTTGCAGGATTATCAGAGAGGCAAACACAAGCAATCTGCAGCACCTGAAGCATCATCCGCTTCGAGTCTGCGTCAAGAACCGTTGGGTCAAGAACATCGGCAGCCTGTCCCTTCTTGATCTTTTGACCAACCCATCCAACCAAGTTCCCACCTTCAATCTCTTTAAAATCAGGTCCGGTCGGTTCCTTTCCGGTCACGAGCTCGAGTAAAATGACACCGAAACTGTAGACATCTCCTCTTGTTGTGGACCTCCCACTCTGTCCATACTCTGGTGGAATGTAACCAAATGTTCCAGCAATATCTGTGGTGACATGAGTCTCGCAGTTACTGATCAGTCTTGCAAGTCCAAAATCTGCAACTTTTGGTTCAAAATCCTCATTGAGTAAAATGTTGCTAGCTTTCACATCCCTGTGAATGATGTGTGGTGTGAAACCATGGTGAAGGAATGCTAGTCCTCGAGCTGCACCGGTTGCGATTTTGTAGCGTTTGTTCCAGTCAAGGATTCCAAGGGCACCAGTCCTGTTTCTTAACCAAAGATCTAAGCTCCCATTCACCATATATTCATACACAAGGAGCTTTTCCTCACCAATTGAGCAATATCCAAGCAATGCAACAAGGTTTTGATGCTTCACCTTGCCCAAGGTTTCCATTTCAGCCAAGAACTCACGATGTCCCTGCGATTTGGCTTCACTGAGCTTCTTCACAGCAACTTTGTTTCCATTAGTTAAGGTGGCCTTGTACACAGTTCCAAAACCTCCATCACCAATTATATTGGTCTTGCTGAAGTTATCCGTAGCTTCAAGGATATCCACCAAAGTCAATTTCAGAAGAGGCTGCTCAAACATTGCTACATTGATACTCAAAGGTTCCTTTGATCTGCTACTGCTCAAGAAATAAAGATTGTTATCCCTGTAACTGTTTAGTTTGTGCTCCTTTAGTTCCTTGCAATCACTTTGCCTCCTGTTAAACCATCTATGTAGAACATAAGCAATGCATAGACTTACCACTATGATTGTAATGGCAATCCCAGCAAGCCGCCATGGATTAAAAAATGCAGATCTAGCAATGCTTTTGAACTGACATTTAATTCCCAACATCTGCCCACAAAGATTCTTGTTCCCCGCTAATCCAACCCGGGATAGGTTCTGGCAAATACCACCTCTGGGGATAGGCCCTTCCAAATTGTTTTGAGACAAATCAAGGTAATTCAGATTACCCAGGCTGCATAACTTGTCCGGAATCATTCCAGATAGCCTGTTACCTGAAACATCAAAATACTCCAGCTGCATTAGATTGCCCAGGTCTGAAGGAATCTCCCCGGTCAACATATTCCTATGAAGATCCAAAATTGTCAAGTATGAAAGGTTTCCCAAAGATCCTGGCAAGCTCCCAGTGAAGCAATTATCACTCAAGTTAATTGTTTCAATCCTCCATGTCATGGAATTTAAGAAGAGCTGCCCAACTTGTCCAGAAAGCCTGTTCTTCTGCACATAGAGCCCAACAAGGCTTTGCACACCTGAGAGCGAGTACGGAAGCTCGCCGCTGAGCTCATTAGAACTCAAGTCCAAGTGTGTCAACTGAATCATATTTCCGAAGCTGATTGGAATTGGACCAAACAGCTTATTTCCTGTCAAATTTAGCTTCACCAGACTACTCAACTTTCCAAAGCTTTCAGGGATGTTACCTGAGAGCTGATTCTGCCCCAGATACAAGCCTTGGAGTTTGACTGCGTCTCCAAGCTCAGGAGGAATTGAACCTGATATAAAGTTACCAGACAAATCCAAAGTTGTGAGATTTGTCAAGTGCCGGAGCGATTGAGGAATAGGCCCAGAGAGCATGTTGCTGCTGAGTAATAGATCTACAACCAACAGACATTCCCCCAATTCATCAGGTATAGGGCCAGATAATGTATTATGGGAAAGATCAAGTAGACCAAGGTGTTGAACAAAACTCAAATCAGGTATGGTGAGTTGTCGAAAATATGAAGAGTTCTTTTTGGAAGGAATAGAGCCGGAGAGATTATTGTGAGAAAGAACCAGGCACTGTAATTGGCTCAGCTCCACCAGTTTCTCAGGAATGGATCCATTGAGTTGATTGTTTCCAAGGTCCAATGTGGTAAGAGAAATGCAGTCACCAAGCTCAATTGGAATAGTCCCTTCAAGCATATTTCCATTCAAATTAACAACAGAAAGACTTTTCAAGCTTCCAATTTCCTTAGGTATTGTACCTGTGAGTTGATTATTACTTAGAACAAGCCTCTGTAGAGTAACTGCATTCCGAATCTCCGTAGGAAGAGAACCCTCCAAATGGTTATTAGCCGCGGAGAATTCCATCAGGGTTGACGAGTTCCACAGAGTAGAAGGTATGTTCCCGCTGAAATTGTTGGAGTCAAGGTCTAGCACCATTAACGGAATCCCAGAGAGGTAGTGTGGTATGGAACCCAAAATCTGATTGTTCATCAAACCAAGCTGAGTTAGGTTCCTGCAGTTGACAAATGCATTCTCTATTGTACCAGAAAGGAAGTTTTCATCGAGATCAATCTCCATAAGTGACACAGCATTACAAAGCTCCTCAGGTATAGGACCTGTCAATAAGTTACTACTCAAACTAAGATGCTCCATCACAGAACAATTCCCAAGCTCAAGAGGAATTGAACCATAAAACCTGTTAGCAGAAAGCAATAGAGACTTAACATGACTCCATTTTCCAAGCCAAGAAGGCAAAGGCCCATGAAGCTGATTCTTTTCAGCTGAGAATGTTATTATAGGAAGCTGAGAAAGCTCCTCAGGAAGTGACCCTGAAAGTGAATTGAAAGAAAGAATCACAGACCTCAAGTTCCTACAATTTCCCAACTCAGAAGGCACTGAACCATTAAGCTCAGAAAAAACAAGGTCCAGAATTATCAAATTCTCCAACTCCCCAATAAACTTTGGGATTGAACACTTCAAAGGGTTGTAAGAGAGGTCAAGGTTGGTCAAAGATTTTAGCTTTGACATTTCCTCAGGTAATGGACCTTCAATGTAACAGGAACTTGCATAAAAAATTTCAAGCTTTGAAAGCTCTCCAATTTCCTTAGGCAACGTCCCTGAAAACTTGTTATTCCCAACACCAAGAGCAGTGAGATTCCTCAAGTTCCCAATTTCTCGTGGCAGTTTACCGGTAAACGAGTTATTGGAGATATCAAGAGAAATCAAAGAGAGTGCTCCGGTGAAGAGAGGTTTTGGTACAGAACCTGAGAAGAAGTTGCTGCTGAGGTCAAGGAACTGGAGCCGGGTCAAGTTTCCGACTGTCTCCGGTAACTTCCCGGCAAGGGCGTTTCCGGCGAGGTCGAGGGTGATGAGTTTCGTCAAGCGTCCAATCTCCGGTGGGATTACTCCGGTGAACGAGTTGGAACCGAGTTTAAGTGTTACCAAGTGAGTGAAGCCAGCAAGTTGGCGTGGAAGTTGGCCGGAGAAGTGGTTATCGGTGAGGTCAAGTATAGTGAGGGAGGAGAGTGAGAAAAGTAAAGAAGCAGAAGAGAGTGAGGCTTTAAGGTGAAGAGAAGGAAGAGAGAGCGAGGTGACTCGGTCGAGTTTGCACGTAACACCAACCCAGTCGCAGTGCGAGGTTGAAGGGTTCCATGAAGAGAGAAGGTAGGGGTTGTGGAGAGTGTTTTTGAAGGAAAGGAGAGACATTTTTTCTGGGTTTTCATTGGTTTGGTCTGAAATAGTACAGAAGAGAAGGAACAGTAGAAAGTTGAAGAAAACAGCCATGGCAGTGTGAAAAGAGAGAGAGAATGTTAACTAAGGTTGTTGTTGTTGTTGTTGTGTGTTGATGATGTTAAATGGTGTGAAGGAAATAATAGAAGATGGTAACGCATGCAAATATTAGAAGAAGAAGGAGGAAGAGGAGGAAAGGCATTGTTGGCATGAAGTTGAAGGAATAGAGAGAGAATATAGAGAGAGAGAATAGAGATACAGTGTCTAAAAGGAGTTATGTGTCAGAGAGCAGGACGCATCTCACGTGATTAATTTCTCCATAACGGCATAAACAGTTTTCCATTATTATTATTATTATTATTACTCTCTCCACATATATTCTTCCCAATAATTACACCTTCTTATGTCTAATTAACTTAACTATCACTACAAATCAACATTATTTATTCTCCAAATATTACATATACACTACTTCATTATCCACCACTATCTATCTATATATATATTATATAACTCCTAAATACATGTACTAATAATGTTATGTCAAAAGTCGGAGCCGTTTCTGAACAAGTATATTTGCATCATGCGTGTTTACGGAACTCACTTTGGAGTTAGGAATTGAAGTTTTGTAAATGATTCTTTTCTTGGGGTTTTTTTAACAGTATTTCATCTCAAATATGGTTCATGTATATATATTATTATAAAATACACTCACAAAGTTTCATATTTCAATTGTAACCTATTTTCTAAAATATTATTATAATTTTGAATAACCTATCAAACCTAGAAATGTAGAATTGGCTATGGTCTTTCAGAAAACACGGGTTCTGTCCTTCTTTTTTCATTGAAATATGGATGCCTGTTTCTTCTCTCCTCAGTTTCTTTATACTAAACTAATTAATTTTGAATGATTAGAATAGCTATAGGGTTAGCTAGGCTCGTGGGATTTGCACATTACACGGTTCTAGTTAAATGCTTTAAAGAAACTACACTACATGGATTTTAAATCACCTAATAAACTATTTAACTATAGGACGCATTTTTAATCCTCATTTTGCTTTCATTTGTTTTCCGTAAAATAATGCTACTCGAGTACAAGTACTTATACATATTTTTATGTATTATGGTGTTGTTTTGATTTTATTGCCAAATAAAATAAATTATAACGAGGTATATGTATAGAAATACATGTATGAGAAGATTATTAAAAAAAAAAGAAGATATAGCAATAAAGAAACATATTTGAGAAGAGATACAATAATATATAGTACAACACCATACCATAAAAATAGAAGCACATACCCCACGTTAGGTTATCTACTTTTTAATTAATATCATAAAAAGGGAAGGTCGGAATTAAAAAGGAATTAATATCAACATCGTGTCAACACTTTCGGAAAAAGAAGAATATGACTAACCATTTTTTTTCTTTATGTATTTGGTTATTTTCATTGTATTTTCAATAAATTACTTAAAGAATTATTTCATTTTTTATAGGCAAATTTTTAATAAAAAGAATTATGAGAGGATTATTTGCGTTTTAAAAAAAACGTATTTTAAAAATATATTCTTATTTATCTATTTTTATAAAATCAAAATAATATTAATTGTTATTTTGTAAGTCTGCCTTTATTTAATTATAAGAAAAACGATGGGTGAAAAAACATTATAAAGGAATAAAATGGTAAATAAAAAACAATACATAAACTTAATACAATTTTACATATTGATTATTTTTTTAATTTGTGTGTTATTATTACCTTTAAGGATGCTTACTAAAATATTAAAGAAGTGATTGTTAATATTAAAGAAGTGACATAAGAGCATGGAGGAATGGAGGAATGGAGTGTGTGTGATTAAGGTTGGGATTTGGGCTGCACTCTGAGGTCTCAGGTGTGGTGTGGTGTGGTGTGGTGTGAGGTTGTTTTCGTCATTAGACATGATGAGACTATGAGACTATGAGAGAGGTGAATGTTGACAAATAATGCTTTGTCTAATTATGTCTCAGATGTCTCTTCCCTGGAAGCATGTTAACAAGTTTGGGAATATTTTCGATAACTGCATTTCTTCTTCCATCTCTGCCCTTTTTATTTATTCATGCCTTCCTTTTATGGTATCATTTGTGTGTGAGGGATAAACAATTGTACCTCTCATTTATTTACTATCCACACGTGAAATTATTATTATTATTTTTCGTGGGTCTAATATGTTTAGTAGAAAGAGAAAAGAGACAGAACTGTTGTAGTCTTGTTAAAATAAAAGTACCATTTCCATGTATGAGATGCCAAAGAAACAGAGTTTAGTAATAGCATCCAGGATGTTATCTTCATAATTAAGATTATTACAAAATGAAAATACAACTTATTCTCATTCATTTATCAAAATTGATTCATTTACAAAGAAGGCTATAAGTGCTATATATATTAAAGTACATTGCATTGTAAAAATAGAAAAGTAACAAAATGGAAAATCAACTCTAACTAATTCTCCTAATAAACACATGTTGTAAAACAATTTTAACATGTGTTAAATGTGTAAAATGTGTAAAACGTGTCAATTACAAGAATTGTTTAGTGAATGCTCCTCTTGATTTTCTAACTAGTTAATTGATTAGCACTTACACATATACAGTTAATCGATTAACTATTATTACTACTTTCTTGATTCTATTTGGTTGCTTTGTTTTCAAATAAAAATATATCTATTTGAAGTTGTTATTTGATTTCTAGATTACCCTTTTTGATATATGAAAAAAAAAAGACGAATAAAGATAGCTTGATTTATTATAAGAGAAATTGTCTATTTTGGATTATTTAAATAAAACTACTGTAACAAGAGATGAGTAGCTGAAATGAAATTTATATTACATATGTTTATGTAAATGTTATTAATTAATAGAATGTATACTTTATTTAAGTGGTACATGTTTTTATATTTAAACAAGTTTTGAGTATCTAGGAGTCCTTAGGTTCCATCTAATAGACCCATAATATGAGGCTAGACTTTTTAAAAATAAAAGATGTAAGAATCCTCCCTTAGGGTTATTTTGAGAGTTAGATTTTGGAGAGGAATGAAAGAAAAGTGAAGGTTTGAGAATCATCTCAAAAGTGTATTTCACGGTTCTCAAACCTTTCTTTTTCCTTCATTCTTCTCCAAAATCCAACTCTCAAACTAACCTTAATGAACCTACTTATAGCTTCGTTTAATAACTGTTTAATGAGTTAGCTCTTGTAGTTTGGTTTAATAACAATTGAATGAGTTAGATTTTCTTTCATCATTGGTTTAAATTTAAACTCCTTGATAACCAAAATTATTTAAACTCCTTAGCTCTTCGGCATGAGAGTGCTTAAAAATGATAAAATGTCATTAAAAAAAATAAAGTTCAATATTTATTGATATCTTAAATATTATTTTGTTCCCAAAACATTGATGGTTGCAAAACATTTTTTTAAACATTTCCATCTTATATTAGTAGATGAGTTAGTTCAAAATACACATATAGTTAAAAAAAATGCTAGATGTACATAACTTTATCATACATTTCCAATTTATAGATTGGATAGTAAAAAATCAAAAGTGTTCTTCTATGTTTAAGAGAGTTTGTTAGTCTTACAATATTTTAGATTTGGACTATTCTGGTTGTATGGGTAATGTGAACATATCTTAGTATTGTCTTTAGCACGAAGGAATGCTATCCAACATAGTAGGTGTTGACTTGGTCATGTCTTATTATTGTTGTCTTTTTCTTTAACTAAGTTGAACTTCCAAATATGATTAATAATCGTATAGACCAAATCTTGTTTACCCTATAATTCACCTCATACATAGTGATCAATTGATATTGACTGGCCCTAGCAGTAGAATAGAACAAAAATTCAAGTGTAGAAATTGAGATTGGACCTACAATAATCATATGATAAAAATTATGCATATGTGAATTCAGGTAAAACAACAACAATAATAACATATGCATCTTAGTCCCTTGAGTTCATTCCAATGTTCTATAATGACTCATTGGGCTGGTTGATTAGCTTGTGAACTGTAGGTTAATGACTAATTGAGTTTATCTTTAGTTTAGTAATTTAAAGTAGACTCATTTTCAATAAGCACACATTTTCTTTTTTTATATATATAAAAAGGCAACTATATATGGGTATACATAATATTACATATATGTTAAGATTTGAAAGGGATAGTTAAATTACTGATCAAAATTTTATAGATACACACACCAAAACAACGTAACTAATAACTTTAAGTATACTTACTGATTAAAAAAATATGTGACTAGCTATTTCATCTCAAGTTTGACTATTAGGGTTAGTTTGAGAGTTGAATTTTGGAGGGGAAGAGATGAAAAGAAAAGGCTTGGGAACCATAAAATACATTTGTTTCATAGCTCTTAAGCCTTCATTTTCCCTCACTTCCCCTCGAAAATCCAACTCCCGAACTAACCTTAGTGAAAAAAATTATCAAACGATATTAACCATGTAAAAACTTTCCTATGACAATTCATATATGTTGATCAACTTATAAATATACTATTTTGAGAGGTACTATTTATAAGGCAAAAGTTAGATGAGTTAGATGAACCAACTCAACCAAGAAAGAACCGTGCATTAAAACCTTTCTCCATGCATAAACAATGATAGTAAAATATCTACCATCATTAATATTTTTTTCTTGTTTTGAATTTTTAAGTACAAATTTCATTAAGTGATGCGATTGACTAATGTAGGGTATATTAGCCTCTGAAAAAAATAAGAACCCAACAAGGGAAAAAGTCTTAATTTGCTCATCAAAATCCTTGCATCCCAATTGGAAGAGGTTAGTTGAAGTGGTAAATAAGATTTAGGTTTGAGTTTGCCTATACAAAATCTATAAGAAAAAGATTGTGACTATTTCCTACTCAAATAAGATTATCATTATGACTAGACAAAGAATCAAAAGTCTTACGTATCAATTAAATTTATGATTTTTGATACCATTAGTTGTTCTTAATACATCAAAAAATATGTTATTGATACTACAAATGAAACTATTAGTGTGTTATTATTAAGTTGTTGAATCCATTTATGTTTTATTTGTCCTCATGAAACTGGTTTGATTCCTAAAGGAGAGTTGTAATGATGAGTATCCTTTTGGGTATGTACTGATATAATTTGTCGTGTTGAGAGACAGAAAAAACCAAAAGGTAGAGGTTTGAAGTTTGAACAATGAACACCAAATCAACACTTTTACTCATTGCTATGAACCGTACCATATCAACAATATCATGTGCTGCCCCAACGCCATGTCTGTGTATCTATGTGGTCCCTTTATCTAAAGCACTGTTGCTTCTAACCTTTTCCACAATCTCATCGTTTCCATGTGACCCAACATAATACAAAAACCACCAATTACTTTATGCATTTTTGCATACAGAGTATTGTTAAGGTTTCAATATTTGACCAATTCAAAATCTTTACTTTATAATATTCAACACCATCTTTTGCTACAACTTGCTCACTATTAATGCTAATGCAAAAATAGCTTGGCATAATTTTATTTTGTATTTTTAACTAAGATAGCATGCATAGCTTCAAATATTCACAATTCCAATGCTTGGAGCAGAGAGATGCATGGTCGAAACCTTAGTATAAAGAATAAAAACATGATTAGAAGTGGTCCTGGGGTAACATAAACAACAACTATCGCTATCAATATAAAATACTGAGAACAAAAATAGTTTGTTGTACTTATAACCAGAAAATGTACATATCTTGGACCTTATAATATTCCTATCTTGAATGCAAACTCCTCACAACCTGGCCTCTTTGATCCATCACCATCCCAATTCACTTTTCTTTTAATCCATTTCTGTGTCAACTTTGCCTTCAATATACTACCAATGTGCACCAGAGTCCCCACAACACTTTTCACATAGTTTCAAACAAGTTTAATGTAGTAACATCATTTCAGGTGATGTTCTTCATGCTATAGTTCTTGTCACCGCATTCATTTGATTTTGGCAGAAAGTGAATAGTCTTCAATCTCCTACAAGTTTTGATTGTCCTTTCCCATTATAAACAAGAGTCTTTTTGTTTACCTAGTTTATATAAATAATGTTAATTATAGTGCTGAATTCTTTCTTAATATCATAAAATTTATTAATCTGGATCAGCTTTACTCTTTTCTAGACTACAAAATAGTTCTTCTGTTGTCCCTATCGATCACTTTCTTTCAATTTACTACTGCATGCATGTTAATATGTTATATGAGCCATTTTAAAATCTATAGGGCTTGTAAATATTAATGTGCATCTTATAATACAATTATTTTTGTAATTCTTGTAGTGGAGGATAAATATAATATAACTTCTCGGTAATTTCAATATAGAAATTTACTCCAGTTTCTTAGTTTCCATTATTTTGGACTTCATTCGCATTCGTTTTTAAGTGTTATTTAAGAAAAAGAAATTATTTTATCTTAAGAAAAACAAGACAAAATTTAAGAGTATTTTACAACTATACTTTTACCTTATAAATATTGTACTTACTTGTTCCTTAAATATTAATGTTTAAAGTTGTGCACATAAATTAAGAAATGACTAAAAGATGTAATTAATAGAGATTGGAGATACTACGAGAAAATGAAATTTTAAATTATAAGAATATAGTTGAAAAAGAAAGATAATTAAGTCATGTTTCTAAAGTATAAGAGATTTGAAAGTAGATGAAAAGGTCAAAATATGATGAAGGAAAGAAGTACTAATTAAGAGAGATAATGGGTGAGCTTTTATAGAGAGATGGTAAAGGGCAAATGAGAGGATGAGAAATAAACATATTAATTGTATTTCTTAATTCATCCGTTCCAAACATTATTCATTATACGCGTATAAGACTTCAAACTTCCTCTAAATATATACTCGTTTATAAAGTAATATAAAAGTTTGGCATTGAAAAGATGAAGGTTATAGGATTAAAAAGAATTCCCATTAATGGATAACTTTTTGTAGGGAAAAACAAAGAAGCAGAGTTATATATCACTGCATAATGGATAACTTACACCTCACATACTCTCATTTTTTTTGTCCTGAGTGGTATTTGCATTCGTCACCTTACATAGCTAAAGTCTCAAATAACCAAAAATAAAAGCATTCAAACAGTTTGGTGATGCGTTATAATGGTATTCATGGAAGCGTGCACGCTTAATGGGCCTTAAAACTTTGGGGAAAAAACTTTTGCTTAAATTGATTATTCAACATTTTAAAACTGCAAGAAAAACTAGGCTTATAATAGAATATTGAGAAAGATTGTGATATATGACCGAAGCCAAATGAAGCCAAATTAGGCATCTGATTCTACTGCTCCTCTATCTGCTTTATTGGCAAAAGAGAGTCATAAAAAGATATTCATATTCTCTTTTTTTATTTACTTCACAGTTGATTTGATGTGGATTTTGGTTTACTCAAAAATATAAATTTCTTGGAGTAAGAGTTTGAATTATTAAATTTGATTAAGTTGGTACACACCACTATCACTTACCTTATTTACAATAACTATAACATGTTTTAACAGTCTAACCCGATTTTATTTTCTGGGTTCTGTTTGTCTTCAAGTGCAGGGTCTTCATCAATATTCATAAATTACAATAATAATGTATAAGATAGTTAGATACAGAGTAGTGAAGTGGCACTAATAAGAAATGGTTGAAGCATTGTACTGAAAGGGTACATATATGTAATGAGTGGGGACATTTTCAAAGTTTCAGTAGTTGAATTGGAATCTTTTTATTTTCTTTTATAACTTTGTACCAAAATCATTGCCAGTGTGATTTTCTGACAACTTACATGTACATTTGGATAAGATAATTCAGTATCATCACTGACCACTGCCCCAACTTTTCATATTTGCTCACTCTTAAAAAATAATCAAATATGCTAAGTGATGGTGGATATTGATATTTTGTTAGACTTCTGCCATATTTTGTTAGACTTTAAAAAAAAAAAAAACTATTTTACCATAAGTTTCAATTTAAATCCATCACATGTGAATGTCTTTGTTACACCGAATCCAATTCAACGGTCAATAAGTAACAAGTACTTGGCATTTTTCTGTATATACATCACTAGCGAGTAAAGTGAGGTTGTGTTTACCTTCACTAATTAAGGGTGTATAAATAGATACTGATTTCTATAATGTTTGCCTGTCTACATTAATTTATTCAGAACAATGAAGGACAATTTTTACTTACTCTAGAATAATCTCATGTAAAAGGAGGATTGTCACATTTTATTCTATATAAACAAATAATCAGAAGAAGAAAAAGTTTTGCTAACAATTGCCGTGCTGTAAAGACAAAATAAGAAATCCAAAAAAGAGTTTTTATATTATGTTGTACGAGACATTTAAATTTGTCCAAAATGGTAATTTACCACATATTTATAAATTTATGTGTATTAATTTCTTCCACTCTAAATACAAATTTATCCATTTAATAAAATAAAATACACCCTTGAATACAAATTAAAAAGTCAAAAAAATTTCTAAAATGATGATCACACGTATGGTTCTAGTTATCAATTTTATGAAAATCTAATGATTTAAATCTACTCATTAATTTAAATCATTGAATTTATTTTCATAACTAAAATGAGAAGTAAGTTTACTAAAAGTGGTCATCATTTTCTATAATTTAATGGCCCGTACCTCCCATTTGTTACCGTGCTTTTACTTTTTCATTTCATTAACAACTTGCCTTTAATTTAGTACCTATAATAACACTTTTAGCTCTACCCCTTATCTATCCACCCCCAACCACTCATTATTTTTGTTTCTCCCAACTTATTTACATTGTCTCATTAAATCACCATTTTTTAAAATATAGTTATTTTGTTCAGTATAGTAAATTTATCATATTTTAATTTTTTTTATCTTTTATAATCATTACATTCTTCTTTATATTACTTATACAAATCAAAAAATATTAAATAAAGGTAGATAAACTTTAAAATAGTAGTTAATGCTTTTTAAACTTGTAGATGAGATAAATAAAATCAAATACTTTTTTAACTGGAACTGATAAATTAAAGTGGAGGAAGTAATAATCCCCCATCATCATGTCATCATTTCGCCATTTATCATCCTTTAATCAACTTTATTGTTTAGACACTTGAAGTTGGATTAACTAAGTTATAAACTATATAAAGCATCACATTTATCTTAGACTTTGTTTTTTAGTCTAAGATATTGTTATATACATTACAATTTTATTAATTTGATTATTTATAGTATTTTTACTAAAATGTCCACGTTATCTTGAAAGTTACAGATACCTAATCCTTTAATTGATTCATGACATAGAAAGATGAAAGTATAATTAATTGGTGAAAAAAAAGCTTAAGATTTTTTTATTAAACCTAAAATAAAGAATGGTATGTGACATGTTTTATGGTTTGACGCATGAAACTGGAGTTGGAAAAAGAAATTGGATATTGTAATTTTAATTATATCAAGAGACATGAGATTGCAATGATACTATGAAATTACAAATAGTTAACTTTATCATCTTCAATCCATCAATTTTAAAAGTGCAAATTCGTAACTAAAATACCTTTGATATACATTGTAGTTACTAGTTACTATCACTACGCTACCATATGCCCTATTGCTTGTAACTCTATATCAATGTCAACATTATTGTCCAAATCACCATTATTGCTTGTAACTCTACCTTGGGTGTATATATTATTTTGGGTTTTTATAATTGAAATAGATGCTAATTTTGTTGGATGGATGGTAATCCTCTTCAAATTATTCAAATGATATTAAGAGTGTGATATTATTGGAGGTAACATGTATTTATGATTGTCAAATATTATTAACGAGAATCCTTAAAAGTTGAATTTCAGCACAACAATAATATTTTGCATTGTGATATAAAAATCATCAATTCAATTCTTCAAAAATTCAATTAAATAAGAAAGAAAAATGGTTTCCAAAAAAACATAGTTGTGCAATTATTTTCAAAGTGTATAGGATGACATTGTTTTTGGAGAAATAAGAGTGGCATGACTAACTCGGTGGTGAACGAGTCAATACCCGAACCATCATGACCAGAAAAACTTTGCATGCACAATACAAGTTTCTTTTTCGCGGTTCGTTCTTGACTCGAAACCCTTTCTGTCTCACTCTTCTTCTTCTTCTTCTTCTTCTTCTTCTACTCTATAAATTAATCCTATATATATAAACCCCTTTCTGTTTTCACTTTCAACAGAAAAACAAACAAAAAATAATATTCTCAGACACAAAATGAGACACAAAATGGTTGTCATGCAACTCTGAGAGAACCTTTGATCTTGTGAATGGTGCATGAGATGAGGTTCTTCACAGTATCAACAGATTCCATCGTCAACTTTGCTGTTGGAAGGTTATTCACCAGAATTTGGAACCCAACCGTTAGCAAGCTTCCACCTCCATCATCACCACCACCACCACCACCACCACCACCACCACCACCACCCTTTGGTATAGTCCCGTTACTACTGTTTGCCACACCATAGCCCGAGGATTGACCATCCGGAACAATGGCAAACCCTGAAGGCAAGAGTGCCACATATTCTGAATCTCCACCGCTCATCACCACGTTCAAGGATTGCACGTCCACTGGTGCGTACACTACCACCGAACACGAAGAATCCATCCATGTTTCTTGCAGAATCAGCATGTTGCTATCATTGGCATTAACAGACTGCAAAGATGACAGATTATTAGAGTAGGTAGTATTTACATGCATTCGAAAGAATAGTCATTGTTATGTAGACCTGACATAAGGTATTGCCAAGTTAATTCAATAAGTGGAGGTAGTGATAATACTGAAATGCTAAAAAAAGCACTTACACCAGCACGAAGGAGAGAAACACAATTTCCATGTCCTTGACCTTTAGCAATGTGAACCATCTCCTGCATCGGTCCACCATTGGACAAAATATCCCACTCACTTCTGAGCCCTTCGTTGCGCAGAAAGTCAAACAGTCTTTGTCGTGACACCGGCATCCAAACAGAAGTTGCAGCACTGAGTACGATCCCAGGAGGCTCACCTGGGTCATCCATATTCTTCCTCGTCATCACTCTCATGTCGTCGCCCAAAGTCCCCATGGAAAGGCTTTCCCACTTGCGAGCCGATGAAGCACAAACCCCAGAATAGAAGCTACTGGTCATGCGTTGTGCTAGTTTCAGCATGCTTCTCCTGCCAGCCTGGCTCAAAGCTGGAAAGAAACATATGCCGATGAGAAAGTTAAGTTAACACTTCAAATAGTTTATCAAAATGATGAAGACGATAACATTGATGCATATATACCTGTGTGATCATCACTTGCGATGGAAGAGGACATGAGGATTGCCAAGCACTCACACTGTCTTTGGAGCGTAGCGATCCATCTATGAGCACCAAAACCAATGCCAGAATTAAGCAATGGGCGATAGAGTTGGTGCACAACACTCTCATCATACTGCCAATGCTCAACCCAAGTAACCTACAACAGTACAACGCATGTCACTGACTTTCTTTCAATAATTTGTCTTGTAAAATCCTAACGCATAATAAAGAAATCTAAGTTTTTCCAATATACTAAAGTTCTTATTTTATTATAGAGTACTTCAGGTAAATAGTCCATGAGAACTGGACAGACATATCTTTTGATTTTTAATCACAACGGAAGTAAAACCATGAGTTACCTGAGATTAAAATGCAGTACATAAGGAGGGCTTTCTTGTCTAATTTTTATTGAATAGAGTAACATTGTTCACACTTAACTAATTAGGAAATGTTGACATAAACCTCACCCTTATTATAAATTAATACCCCCAACATTGAAGTTTGTAGTCTGTAGAGGATCAAGTAAAAAAATAAAAACTGAAGCAAATGCCAAAAGGATAGAGGTGCATCCAACATGGCTAGCAGGTTCCGGAGTTTTATAATATTATAAAAATCAATGTGATTAGATTAAAGGGCACTGGTTAAAACATCACTTTTCTCCATTATGTTATAGCAGCAGAGGATTGGATCCAGTTAACAATGGTCTCGTGCACAGAAAAAAATGACTCGTTTTATACAAAAGGAGACAGGAATAGAAGCACCAATTATATTTCTTATACACTAAATATTGAAGAATCCAAGATTTAAAATTTCCATGCAATTTTATATACTAAAAGATGCTAACACATATGAAGCTTGAAATTATCTCTAAGCTATATAAACCTTGATTCACAAATCTCTAGGAGTATCAATACAAAAATTACGTACAGACAATAAGCAACCCTTACTATAAAGTAGAACATTACAATATAATTTAACTAGGGAAGCATCTTCTCTAGTAAAAAAACCAGAAAAAATAATGACTTCTCAAGCAAAGTTTAACTTTATCATCTTTCAAGCAGTCACACTAAAGAAAACAATTTCTTAAGACAATTAAACAATGTAAATATTTTGTAGCATGGAGAAGGATTTCAAGTGCAAGCTCTTGCAAAACTACTGCATCAGATATGACAAAACACACCATTCATTACCAAAAATAAGAAAAGCCTCACAAATTCAAAAAACAAACAAGGGTCTGCACAAACTTAAATTTGCACTTACTTTGGAGTAGCCATTGGGCATATCCTGCACAACACAGCCAGAAGGAAGCCTCCTACAAGTCATGAAAGGCGCATTGGCAGCATCTCGGCCGATCTCAACAGAAACATCAACCACAGCCCATACACCTTCTGCATGCTGCTTACAAAATCGAAGAAATCGCACTTGACGAACGGGGACTAGTGGTGAAAGCAATTGAACCTCAGAATGCATCTGAAATGCATGATCCTAATTAGTTCCATCCAGCTCAGGAAAAATTAATTGAACATATAGCAGAGAAAAATAAAACATACCAACAGTAAAGCGCCATTTCTGGTTCCACCCATGCCATTAGTTATAACATCAAGGGGTACAACTCTAGCAATCATAGATGGAAACATCTCTGCCCACCGATTCTATTCAAAGAAATAATCAATTGAAACAAGATATTAAAGAAACCAGCAAAATTCTACAGTATATGATAGGCAAAGCCTATGAGGAACAGAAGCACAGCCAATCAATATGTTTTACTAAAAGAACATTGCATTGATCCATATGACAACTTTAATAAAAATGTACAAAATAAATATTGAATATAGTGAAGATCAACAGCAATGGCTTCAAAACATAGAACTAGTAGTTTCAACAACCAAATGTTGGCTAATTTAACACACCTATATGTAACAATAACAAGTTTGTTTAATGATTCTTAATTTATAAATAACATTTCAAATATTGAAATAAAATGAGTTCAACTTAAATCAAGACTAAGAAGATGAGCAGCATACCACGTCCATGAAAGTTTCAACAAGGGCTAAACTGTTAATGATTACTATCCCGGTTTCTTTTGTAGCTTCAGTTGCATAACCAGCGGGCTTTGGAGAAAACAACCTTGCGTACTCATCGTGGTTCAACACTTCCTTCTCACCATCCAAACTCTTAATCCAAAGAGGACTATCCGGCTGAGCCATCTTAATCAATTCTGCCATTGCGGCCAATGCAAGGTCTATAAACATAGATCTCTCGAGTTGTGCATCATTTCCCAACAATCCCATTGGTGATCTAACCCCAGGCATTGCAGGTGGAGTGCTGAAGACCCCATCTCCCAAATCAAGTCCCATTGGTAAGGGAGTGCCAACATTGCTTGAACAACCAATCCTATTCATTCCGATTCCAAGTTCTAGACCAGAATTTGAGGCTGGAAGAGCCATGGGACTGCTCAATGATGAGATCGGCTTTCCGAGGAACTTGTTTGTTAAGGCAACTATACGGGATAATTCATCCTTTAGTCGAGCATTTTCAATTCTAATCTGGTGCTCCTCGAATGAAATCTGTCCAGGAAGGGCTGGACCGCCACAACTGTTACACACTGGGTTTGACATGGCATCTTTTATCATACTGTTCTCAGCTCTAAGCTTCTCATTTTCCTGTCTAAGCATTATGTTCTCATGGCGTTCCAATTGGGTCTGATTCATAAAAAGTCAATTCAATTAGTACCATATCAAATTTGCATCAAACTACATTAAGTGCAATATGGCAAATAATTCCCATTCAAATTCACCTTCATTTGGGTTCTCCGATTCTGAAACCAGAACTTGACTTGCTTATTTTCCAGGCCCAGTCTCTTACTAAGATCCAGCCTTTGCTTCTCATCGGGATGAGGACACTCTTTGAAGAAACTGAAAGCCAATAAGAGAAAAAGCAAAAACAACAAACGAGCCACCATTAACACATATAACTCAATCACGGATAAGAAAGTTAAGGGAAAGAGCAGCAAAAATTAATCAAGCCCTACGATTCAAGATCTTGAATTTGGTTAGGAGTGTGTCTATGATATCTCTTCCTCTTTGGCTGGTCATCACCAGCATCCTGATCATCACCAGACACGCCATCAAAATTATCGCTCCCGGAACGGCTTTCATACTCATCATCCCTCATCCTCCCCATCAAACCACTATGACCCTCCATTTTCCTTTGCTGCATAGTTGTCTCATCATCAACAACAACAAAAAAGATATACAATATCATGCATACATCAAATCAAATAAATTGTTATCACGGGAAAAACAAAGGGATAAAATGAAATGCTCAGAGATGGAGGCCAAAACTAAACAAAAAATTAGACATACAGTTAACAAAGAGGAGGGAAATGAATATTGCATTGAACTATAAATTGATTGAGAAATATCAATCATCAAAGTTGCATGTAATCAAACCCTCAACCCTGAACGAAGTTATCTATTCCTTCTACCCCAGTTAATTTTCCCTGAATTTTTGTCACTGTCACTTTTGCTAAGGGACTTTCCAGTTTTCAAATTTTAACTCTTCAACTTTGACTTTTAAACAAGATTGAACCAAAAACTGACAAGATTGAAATTTTTTGTAAGAAAAAGGTAGACAAACCCAAAAGGTTGTTTCCTTGTCAATACCTCCATACAAAACTTCACATCCTCTTTCTCTTTCTAGTAGAAAGCCTATTCCAGAAGCAGATGGAAATGGGAACAGGACAAGAAAGTCCCTTCCAAGGTTCACACATGATTCTTATCTTTGCAACCCCATCAAAAGATAAACCACAAAAAAATGGAGTGAGAAATCCCTAGTTTTTCTATATTTCACACTTGACCCAAATTGTTGTCAGTGTTGACTATTGAGAATTTTGAAAGAGACCCCAGAAAGGAGAAAAGCAAAAAAAATTATTGCAGGTGATAAAAATAAGAATATATAGTAATAGCATAACAGAAAAGATTCATAATTTTGAAGATATAATAAAAAGAATAAAATAGACAACAAGAAAAACCTTATCACACGTAGCTCATAGTCAAATTCACACAGCACCCTAACTTTTCAAATGCATCAGACCAAAATCTAAAAGCAAAAAGAGCTCTCTCTCTCTCTCTCTCTCTCTCTCTCTCTCTACCCTCACAATACTGAATGGTGATATAAGTGAGAAAGATAAATGGAAAAAAGTTAGATAGCATAGAAACCAAGCCAGGTACGGAGAAAATGGTACCTTGTTTAATTTGACAGTTTACAAAGTAAAGGGACCAACTCAAATAAGATTTATGGGTTCCTTTCTTTCAGATTCTTCTATACTTTCTCTCTCTGGGATCTGTGGAAGTGAAAAAGACACACAAAAATATTATATATTAATAAAATTAAATCATAAAATAATAGTAACAACAAAAATGGTGGTGGAGCTGACTCACTGTGACTGAGGCAATCACAAAGTCAATGAATCAATGACTTTGGTCTCTCTTAATATTTATTTTTTCTAACTAAATAGTCAAAAGTCAAAACCTTTTCTCATTCATCAATCCACACTTCTTCGTATAATCATCTTCATTCACTTGCATCAACATTTTTTTCTTCTCTCTACATTATATACACTCTCTGTATCTCTCTCTAAATATTCATTCAATCTTCTGTGAAAAAATTAAAAAAAATATATATATATATTATTTACTATTACAGTTGGAGATACAGTGTGGAAGGAGTGTGGGGTCCACTGCTGGAACAAGGTCCTTGTATCGTGATGTTCGCCCCCAACCCCAGTTTCACTTGGAGCGCGTGACTCACGCCTTAATTCTATGTCAACTACATGATTTGTCTTTTTTAATGTACGTTAATGGACCATGGTAGACACATTGTGGTTGTATGAAATAAGCAATGGTCAAAGGATTGAGGGATAATAAAGTCATTTTGAGGAAATGAGATTGAGTTTGGATTTATATGGGGTGACGTGGCGCATGGTGGTGGAGAGTGTCTGAAATTGTTAATGAGTGTGGCGTGACTGTTGGATTTAACGGATTGGATTTGGAAGTGTTACAAATCCGATCTTCTATCCATTCTCGGATTTGACTCTCTCTTTTTTTCCTTTTCTATACTTTCCATTGTAAGATATGAGTGGGAATAATATACTAATCATCATAATATTATATTCAACATATTTTCTAGTGTCAACTTTAGTCATTTTTCTATATTTAATTTTAGAGTGAAAAGGAAACAAATTAATAAATGATATTTTATTTCTTGTTTTAGTTTGAACTTATTTAGCAAGATTTCAATACACTTTTCTAAGAGCAACATATATATGGAAAGAAAAATATAATTGACCTAATATTTCACAATACTAAAAATCAATCACTTTTGTTTAGACCAGGTCATAGAGAATATGCATTATGTTTTGAGATAAACTTTATTTTCAATACTCATAAGTTGAAATTTAGATTTATAATTAAGTTTGTCCACCACTAATTTTTAGATACAATAATTATTCCCACAATTACATGTATATATAAATAAAAGATGTCGGTCAAATAAAAATGTAACAAAACCTAATTTTAGTTTTAATAATTTTCAAATATTTATATTTTATACATTTATATTTATTTATAATCACTTTTGTACAATACGTTTTTCTATAAATTTATATTTTTTAACCTAGATGGCTCTCTAAAGTAATTTTATAACTTTATTATATAAGTTAAATTTACTGTTATCATTCATAATAAATTTAATATTGTTTTAATTTTAGCATGTAAAGTTTTCATTATAATTATTAAATTATAATATTAAATTTACAAAAATGATATATCTTTTAACCAACCTAAAGTTCTCTTACACTTAATGTTAATGATATTATAATGATTATTAAATCGGTCTACATTAAGTTTTATATTATCATATTGTAATGGTATATAACTCAAATATTGCAATGGTACAATGGTTGATCATGTTACAAACAATAACATGGTACGTGGTTTGAATCATTGACGCAATGTTTTGAAAATGTTAATTTTTCATGCTCATGTTGTTGTTTAACTAGTATGATACGATTTGATTAGTTTTTAGTGATATTTTTAGTTATGATCAGTTCGTTACATATTTAACGTAATTGTCACTCTACACTGGTATAGGTTTTGGTACATTGGTTTTCTGATTAAATTAACTAGTGGGATACAATATTGATAGTTATACCTACACCATGAGAAATATGAAAACATGTGACACAATAATATTTTATTTATTAATAATTGGTTAGAATTTGAGAAGCTTTAGTATGTTAAATTTATAGAAGAATATTTAATTACTCTTAAATTTAGTGAAGAAAATTGTGGATTGTGCTTGTCAAAATGCTAGCACATATAAATAAAACATACAATTTTTTTGTTTTCACTCTTAGTTTTTAAATTCTTCCTCTTAATAAACATGATTTATAATATAACATGATGTTGTTATAGTTTTTAAAGTTTGTGAATAAAGTGATTAAATAAAATAACATATAAAGCCCAATACAAACGATATAAAAATGTTGATTATAACATTTGCTAAATAATTTATTTCAGATTAGGTGAAAGTGTGTTGTAATACCTCACAAGATAATCCTGGGCATTCATGTTTTTTTGATACATTTGAAGATGAAAAAAGAGGAAAAATTACATTCTTACTGATGACTCATTCAGTCATTTTTTAGAAGTGATGATATACCATCTGGCATTGGTCCTAAAATTTATAGGGTAATTTGTTTCATGAATCGTGTACTCGAGACAAACATTTCAATCTCTGCTCAACAATTATTTGATTGTTGCTGCTATAGATGCATGGATATGGAATTAGGGAATATCATTGTTAACTAGTGAAATAGGTTGAACAAAATGTAAGTGACAAATAATGTTTGAGGCCATGATAAATTGCTTTAAGTTCCTCAAGCATATTTGTAGAGATTCCCACATAACCAGAGAAGCCACTCATCCAAAGGCCTTATCACACATAATGAGTCCCCCAAAGCTACTTCTACTCAGGTATAGGTAAAGATTATTTAGGAACATAGGGGTTATATTTTATAGTAAAGATTATTTAGGAACATAGGGGTTATATTTTATAATAATTTTTGTGGGCAAAAGGAAAGAGGAAAGACCGTGAGCGCGTACTTCAGCCACAATGCACTACCACTCCAACCCCAATTAAAATGAACACTTACATACCAAGTAGTGTATATAGCATTAGCAAAGTTACTAATGTTTCAAGAAAGCTACTTACACGTTTTTTCCCTTCAAATTTACTTCCTTTGTCAACAGATTTTGCATATAAAATTGTGCGCCAACTTTTTTGCATGGTCCAATTATTTAAAACAGTGTCAAATGAAAGCATTTGGGTTAAACTTAAATTGTTGAGAAAAACGCGACCATTCTTATCTCTGTACTGTGTCTTCTGCACAGCTAAAGTAACTTGGCATTCTAAAAAAAATCTTGCATATGCCCCCTCCGGAAAAAAAAAAGTAAAGAATAAAAGGTAATACTATAAATATGTAAAGAAAAAAAGAGAGAAAAGACATTGAAAGATGCTAACTATATATGGTTGTTGGAATCAGCAGGGGCTGTCCAATACTTCTTGACAGCAAATAGAAGTTTCTCCCGTTGAAGAGACCCATCTTCTTCAGGTTCAACAATTTCACTTTCCCACTCCAATCCGTTGATGATGCTCTTTACTTTTAGTAACATGTCAACATCATCACGAATGATAACACTTCCTTCAGGTCTAAGAATCCTATCCATTTCTACCAAAATGTCTTCCAAATCACATCTACAACATACAAGAAACACTCAATTTTAGAGGGACGTCTGAATCTTTCACAACTATATATATCTTATATTAAAAACTGTTAAATATATTTCTACAATCAACAACAAGTGAGTTTTAATTCATTGAAGTTATATATAAAATTTCACAGTTAGGTCTTATCATAGATTCGGAAAAAACCAAATATAGTTTAAGTATCAAGGTAATGTATATGCACAGTTTATTTTCTCAAGAATTAAAAGTGATATACATTTACTGGTGTAAAATGTGACATTCACTAATACTTTGACATGCGTACTTTTACTCTAAAACTAAGAAAGAAATGACAGTTGATTTGTTGGCATATCATTAAATTTTAATATGACCCAATTAAGCTCTTAATTCAGTAGCTAAAATGAATATAAAAGTGAAATTTTTCCATGTTTTGTAGCCATCTGTATTAAAAACGTGTTGTAAGATAAAATCAGTAAGTCAATATATCACCTGCCACTGTAAAGGCTGAAAACTGAATCTGCATGAATTAGATCATAAGTTCTAGGATAGGTAGACATTGCTTCACACCTGCAAGGAAATTAAACAACTTAAGCATTTAAGAACACAGAGACAAAAGAAGAGACAACTTCATCAAACATAGGACAATAGATTGTTGTTCTAATTACCAGTCATGATATGTTCCAATCAATCCCCGTTCATATATTGCTCCAAGTGTGTTAACCTTTGAATGGACAGGAACCACATTCATGACCCATACAGGATCCTTTATTAGTGCAGCTGCAAATCCACCAAAGTTGGCATTCATGTCTAAAAGGTTACGGTATCTCCCAGCTTTTCCTAGTTGATTGTTAACTTTCTTATAGTGGGATACCCTTTTCTTCCAAAGCTCATAATCTTTTGAGAAAGTTTGAGAAGTAACCCCTTCTATTGTCCCCTTATAAATCCTTGGAGGTGTGGATTTTAGTCTCTGAGGCCAATTATCCAATACCCCACCTGCTGTTTCTTCTTTTTTAGACACTTCAGGCATAGGACTCAAACAAGTTTGCATATCTGTATACCTGAAAGGGACCAAAATAATATAAATATAACAAACAATATTGTGAAATATTTTATTATAGCCTTCAATTTTGATCTATTGTCATTATGAAGTTTTTTTACACTTTCAACCAATTAAACATTACCAGTTGTGACTTTTATTATAAGTGTAATGAGAAAAAGAAAAAATAATATGATAGATATGATTAGTTGTTAATGTTATTAACTTTTACGTTAATAGGAAGATTTTAAATAGCTATCTCAGTTTTGGAGACCATCAAAATCTTGATATTAAGGATTATTGCATGGGTTTGCATCCAAAATGATCCACATGCGGTTGTGGCAACTCCCTATAGCTTCACATTGTGACATATTTAGCAGTTTGAGGGAGAGTGTATGAAAATGAAATCATAAGCATATAGAAAAGAAAAGTATTTGATAAATGAAAAACAAACCAGGCGGTATCAGGATTGGTGTGAGGCTTGCAAATTGGGCGGGCCTTACAATCAAAATGGTTTATTGGTTTCTGCCAAATAGCAATATCATCCTTCTCCACTACCTTATTCCAGCAGAGGCTTGTAGCAACCTTCTCAATATTCATCTGCTCTTCATTCAAATCCTTCTCAGTTCTTGCCCACCCTTTCCAGTATTTCTTCCAGTGGATAGGTGGCCCTGATAGAATCCAATACCCGCCCGGCCGCAGAACTCTATCAACTTCATTTAGAAATATCCCATCTGTCAAGAATCAACATAAGCTGATTAATCTTAGTAATGTCTAGAGAGTGAGAGCATTTCAAGTTATTATTATTGAGGACAATACCATGCTGAGCCCATGGGATGAGACAGCGAGAGCAGTGGGACATATCAAAAGCTCTTGAAGGGAAAGGTAACCTCTTGGAGGCTAGGACTCCAATCAATGCAGGAACTCCTCTCTCAAGTGCAAATTGTACTTGTGCTTCATGTGTATCCCTTGGTGCTATTGACATTGTTAACACGTCATGGGACAGAAGATAAGCTCCCCAACTAGCAACCTGGTTTACCAAACTTTCCAAATATTATTATTTATCCTATGTTTCATATTTACTTACGTTGATTACAGAATGAATCTAAAAATATCTCTAAATGAATTCCTATAAAGAAATCAGATACGCAAACGCAATATTACCCATGTTGTCTACTTCGCCTTTTTCTTAAAGTATGATTTTATTTTAATTAAATTAATTAAATTGTGAATATACTAATAAATATAGTTACATTTCTTGTTTTTTTAGCTATTATAATTTCTCCCTCTTACTTTCATTTTATATTGTTTATAAATTGATAACTTAATAACAATCACAAAATTATAAGTAGTCAAATATGTTAATAGGGTCAAAATGATAAAATAATAAATAGAAAATATAAAATGTCTTAAAAGAAGAGCTATTAAATTTTCAAGAATGTGTTTTATAATAATGACTTGAAGAATATAATTTTTATTTATTAATAAAAAATTCTCCCAAAAAGGAATAATTGCCGGGTTGATAAACAGGCACTTACAATAGTGTCATTAATATCACAATGACCAGTAAAGCCATTTAGGGGTATGGTATAGTGATTAAAGTTACACTTCACTACTTAAATTATTTATAGGGATGTTATACACATAATAATTATTTTTATTTATATCATTTAATAAAATAAAATATGTATCTCGTAGAAAATGATTTTTTGGTAGCAAAAATCAAGGTGATGATGATATGGAACATTATGGGAAAATTTAAATGAAACCCAAAAGATGTGATAAGCGGAAAAGTTTGAAGTACAACTATGGTTCCAATTTATCAATGGTTTAGATACGAGTATGTATGGAAGTATTTTTTTTTAGTTTTTCAATGCACTTTTCCTTAAAGGTAGTGTTGTGAAACCTGAGTCGGACATCAAACCGGCAGATTTCTCGTATTAGGTTTAACCGGTTTAAACAGTTAAACCGTCCGGTCTGACCGGGTGATTTCGTACATAATTAATAATTTTTATTTATAAATATATAGTTATATATAAATGTAAAACTTTATATAATTAATAATTATGTATAATTATATGAAATAATACCTCTTTAACTTTTTTTGGACCGTAGTAAAACAAAATATTAGAACATTGTCCCATTTTTTTTATTTTTAAGTGAGCCGTCCGGTTTACTT